>NW_018221722.1:0-7817 GCF_001263595.1 Phalaenopsis equestris
TATGCATTTAACCATATGGATGTGTTCTCCTTGATCGGATAAAGTGGTATGAATAAATTATAAGTTATTTGGTCAAGTATCGAGCGAGATCAAAACATTCTAGTGTGAACAGTTCTCAATTTAGGTTAGATGGGGACGGTGAACGGATGTCATTTATTTCTGGATGTATCCATTGGACAACAAAGAAGGATTCAGAGAAAGAGAAGAACCATAAAGCATTGACCAAGTCAGTACTGACGCAAAAGGCGACATCAAATAGGAGCGCGTCGCATGGGCTTTCGGAGCTGCCGAGGATTGAGTGAGCCCTGAGTCAGATAAGTAGGAAAATATGATTTTTAATGATTTAAATAATTAAAAAACTTTAAAAATCCATAATTTAGTTTAGAAACATCATTAAAAAAAATAAACGAACATCTGTGTATAGTGAATATAAAGAATCATGTGGACTAAAAATAAATATTATTTGCCTTATATTTACATTTAAATAATTAAATACTCTAAACCCTAATTAAATCTATCAGTCGTCAACATGAGAAAATTGAGATCATAATTTAATTTAATTCATATATAATAATAAACTTAAGATTTTTGTCGCAGCGTATTTCAGACTGTGTAACACTTTTTCGGCGCAAGACATGATTGGCAGGAGCTGCTCCAATCATATCTATTTTGGGTTTATTGTATTTTAGTTTTGTTATAATTTTTGTGTTTTTATTACCTTTTTGCATTGCGTTGTACTGTGGATTTTGGAACCCCTAGGCTTATAATGTATTTTTTGTTTTTAGATGGGGATCCACTATCCCACAAAAAATTCGTAACATTTTTGAAAAGTAATATTTTAATTTTAGAAAATACAAGATCAAAACAACCTCATTTATGTAATATTTTACCTAATGAGCGCAACACAACTAATTACATACCTATCCGAAGGAATAGACACATTAGTTGATAGTGAGGCTCGATTAAAAAAACTAAAAAAATTAGGTTATCCATTTTATTCTATAAAACCTTTATGTTGACTGGAAAATTTCTCGATCTAATATAAAATATTTGATAGGGTTTATATTAAGATGGGTTCCAAAGTTTCCCATAAGGGAAAGCTCTTATAGTTACTTACATTTTAAATGACTGAGGTCACTTAAGAAAAATTTCAATTTAGATCAAAAAATATTGTCTTCAAAAATTTTGAAGTTTATGGTTTTCAAGGTTAGACAAAAGAGTATCAAGTGAGAAAGGTCAAATGGGAACAATTATTTTCAGAATCCAATGACAAAAAATTAGAGGATGCCACGGATCCTGAGAAGAACCATGGTGACTTCTTGAGCTATCCTATTATTTGGCTTCAACTTTGAGAAGATATTATTATATCTTTCATCTTGCAAATTATTGCTATTTGTAGCTTACAATTTTATGTAATAGTCTTACAAATAGCCTAGAAGATGGGAAGGTTTATGTCATAACAAACAACAACCTTGGAGCCTAAAGCGGGTTAGGGCTTAATTTGCATAAGATCATTATGCAAAGGCCTAAAGATAAGTTGAGAATTTATTTCATACTAGAAGAGTTACCTCAAATTCCTATGGATTGTTATTTAATATTAAGGAAAGCTGCTATTGTGGATTAGTTTTCTCTCTCAATGTGGTTCTTCTGTATGCTCTTGTCATGTTTTCCATGGAGTTAGCTCCAAGCTTCTCGCCGAAGTTACAGGTCCAATTAAGAACTTATAGTTTTATGTTCCTATTTCAATCATTATTAATCTAATTAATTTTTGAGTATGCATTTTTGTTTTATAGAGATCCTCCCTAGGTAAACCGGCTACTGTTCTCTATTCTAAAAGTCTTGCGATTACAAAAGAAAAAGTAAAAGAGTTATTAAGTAAAATGTTGTAAGAAAACTAACGTAAAGTAAATAACTAAAATTACAATGTATAAAAGGTAAATGTGTACCTTGGCCTCTGCTACCGCTGCATGGTTAGCATCATAAAGCATAATATATAAGTGCAAAAAATTTAAATAAATTGCATGAAAGTAAACATGATCTTCTAGTACAAAAAGGTTCATAAATTGAATAGTAGTAAAATATGAGAAACTAAAAAAACTTGTAGTCACATATGGAGTATCAGAACTAAGTGTAAGACATTGGTAAAGGTGGGGGCTCAGAGCGGGACTGTGTGCTTCTCAACCTTGAGTAAGAGCAATCAGCCAATAATCTAAAGAGCGCGGTCCTAATCTCGATCCAAGTGATTTACTGTGGACCTTCATTAATTTTCAATTTTAAATTAACTTTCAAGCATGTAGAATTTACTTTAACAAGAAAAATAAATTTCATTTTTTTTTGGAATACTTTGCAAAGTAGTGTAGTCCACAGGTTAATTACTTTGATTGAGCTAAGACTACAGGAAACCTATAAGTATCGGGGGCAATAATCTTCTCAATAGTCATTGAATAGTATCATCTCCTTTTATTGAAGGTCTTTGTGGTAGGAGATACCATTCTAAAATCTCACTTCGTATCCCTCATTTCATCACACATTTGCATTATCAAAATTGCCCTAGCCACCTAGACCTTAGAATTACACTAGCCCAATGATCCATATGTGGAAAAAAACAAATATCCTCAGTTTCCCACAAAGATTTAAATACCTTAGAGAATACATAAATCTTTTGGCATTGGGTCAATTAATATAGGAAAAGTAGTGTAGGGCATTTCTATTGATTCAACTAAATTATCAAGTCCCAAGACATAACATGGTGGATCCCTAAAATTTTAATGGATGATTTTCTTGAAAAAAGAATAATAAGTTTAGTTGTCCTTCAAAATATCCAAAAGATCATAAAAGTGTTCCTGGCATAACCCTAACCGATCGTTAAAACCCTTTGAACCATTTTGAGTTTATTTAAACTTATTATGTTGTTAAAGTAACCATCTGAAATTAAATTTAGATTCAATGGACTAATCCACCCTGTGCTCAATGAACCATAATATTTTAATTATCCCATGAGCGGGGTACTCAAACTTTCACTTGATGTTTTATTTATGAGTTATGTAAGTGGGTGCCCTTAAGAGCACGTTCAAGCTGTTAAGAATCTTTGACCTACAATTAATGTTGGACTTGTAGTAATTTAAAGGTTTTGATTACTACTTCTATTTCACTTTTTTAATCCTTATTAAAAAAATTTATGTCACTCCTAGCTCACTACTAAGCCCTTAATTCTAGTTTTTGGAGTAAATTTGCAATAATTAAAATGTTGCATTAGAAATACCTAATTCCTATTGAAAGATCAAGCTTATCATCTAATCACCAATTAAAAAACTTCAAATAATTAAGTTATTATCTTCCTAGCTGAAGCTCACTATCTTAGGATCATCCAATTAGGCTAACCTCCAAGTCACAATAATTTAGAAAAATTATAATTTTACCCTTATTATAGTAAAGTAACAAGTTGGTTTCTACCTCTTGACCCTTAAGTTTCAATCATCCATAAGAAGTTTATTATAATAAATACTACCCATTTACCCTTTGAATTAACCTAAATTTTAATTAGGGCGTCATAATCTCATAACTACCATTTTTCTCATAATGGTTTTCACTTCATAAATCATTAAATTCAACACAAATGACATTGAAGTTTTCATGCTACCCCACCGATGGGTGAATTAAAATATGAATGGCGAAACTAAAATTTTCTTATTTTTATTTAATTTTTATTAATTATTTTTAGTAAGAAAATATTTTCAATGTTAATTCATTTAATTAATCAAAGTAAAGTTTCAGCCCTTAGGAAAATTATTGAAGATTCACATAGGTTAAAGGACCACTTAGACCAATTTTCATGATTTTTTGAATTTAAGTTTTAATTATTATAATTATTTTCTTATTTTGACAATTCATTAAATAGAAAATACATTTTAGTTTGAAAAATCAATTTTATATTTCTTAATTAATACTTTAACTTTAAGGAAATGAGAGAAATTTATTAATATTTTTTTAATATTTATTTTATTTTTTATAATTATTTTAGTGAAAATTTTGGAAAAATAAATTTTAATCATTTAAATTTGGAAAAATGTTTTAAGTGGTCCCAAGTGATAAGGTAGGAATTTGTAACGTTTTAGTGTATTTTTTTTATTTTTGTGATTTTTAGTTATTTTGAAATAGAAAATTAGCTCAAAAATTAATGATTTATTTTAACACCAATTTTAGTTTTCTTAAGTGCCCCTGGTCATAAAGATCACTCCAAACCACTTTGCATAATTTTCTTAACTATATTTCATCTATTATAATTATTTTAGTGCAAAATTCAAATTTTACTTGAAAATAACTTTTGATAAAAGATACATTTCAAATTGATTTCAAATTTTTGCAGAGACTTAAATTATCATTATCTTCATTTTGAACTAATTTTTATGATTTTTAAATTATGTTTTATTTATTTAAAATTTTATTGGTTTTAAGGACTTAATTACATAAAAAATGCATTTAATTATTCAAACTCATTTATTATTTTTCTTAGGGTCCTCTGACCAAAGTGAACATACCAAAATAAGTACTTGTCTGCCGCTGATTTGTGAAGATGTGATATATATATATATATATATATATTAAAAAAACACTTAAGATATCATTGATGTGAAAAGCAAGTTAGAATTCTTAAGCGGGGAGCATATAAAGCATCTCGAGCCAACAAAAAAAAGTAGAGGGGGTGGAGAATAAGAAACAAGACTCTCAGCAGTATACAGACCATTTCTTGCAAGCCAATTGAACCTTAAAAGTTGACAACATGGACATAATTTTGTTAGCCCATTGAACATGACACCAAGAAACCAAGAAGCTTGTCTTCCATCGTATTCCATCTTGTAGCATCTGTAAAAGTACCTCTGAATCCCCCTCAAGCATTAAATCATGCCAATGGTTCATCTTAGAAAAAGTGATGGCCTAATAAATAGCAATTAATTCAACTTTGAGAGCATCCACAACACAACATAGGCGCCTGGAAAAAAAGGATGCAGTGTCCAAGATTATTTCTGAACACACCTCCCACCCCAGCCTCAAAGGAAGAAAAACTACCATCATTATTAATTTTAATGTATGGGCAGGTAGGAGGGGACCATTACACTATAGCAATTTTAAAAGAGTCGGATCTTTCCAATGGAAGGGGGGGAGCAGATGCAAGGGAATCTTTGATAGAGTATAAGTTTATGCAAATAAGAGATACAATGCCTGGTAATTTGTAGGTGTGTGCTAACCTGACCAAAAAATTTGGTCTTGTTTCTAGCCATCTAGATAAACAAGGCCACCAAAAAAGGGACTGTTCCAACTTTAACAGCCTTCCAGCTCTTCGAATAGTGACAGATGTTGCTCCAGTCCAGTGGCATAGTATTTAGTGTGATGTTGTGGGAAAGTTCAGTCCAGACCTTTTTAGAGAAGCTACACATAAAGAAGATGTGAGGAATATATTCCTCCATCTCTCCACAAAGGTAGAATTTAGACGAGCCTCTCAATTCTTTGAATTTTAGAAAATCATGAATGGAGAGTAGACCATTAAGAACTCTCCAACTAAAAAAGGACATCGAAGGGGTTAAGCTATCATACCAGATAAGTTCCCCCAAATCTTTAGCCTCTCATGTGTTAAGTTTAGAGTATATAGCTTTAGTAAGGCTCTAAAGTTTAGATCCCTGTCAGACTAATCTGTCAGCACTAGAGCTGTCAACCTGAATTCTGGTAACTTGGATTGCGGAATGTGGTTTTAGAATATTTTGGAGTATAGGCAATGACCATTGATTCCCCTCCCAACAGTCAGCCATAGTAAGCTGAGTATTAATCTGGTTGTTAATTGGTTGTAAGACATCTTTAGGACACCAGGAATCAAGCCAAAAGTTGAAATTTCCATTGCCAATATCCCATATGAAGAGGTTTTCAGCTTGTTTTTTGACTTTCAGCAAGTTCACCCAAATTTTGGAGTCTACAGGCTTTCTGCAAACCATGTTAGGATGGCAATTCTTACAATATTTACCCAGCTTGAATTTAGCCCAAAGAGATTTCTGTTCTCTAAACTTGATCCACATCTTGCACTGGTTGACTTGTAGTAAGTGTTGAAGTCCTTTAAAGCCAATTCCCCCAGCCACAGTTGGTTTAGCTGATTTCTGCCAGCTAGCCCAGTGAAGTTGTTGCCCTTGGCCAGACCAAAGGAATCTGTTAAACATCATTTCTAGTTGCATTTGGGTGCCTTTCTTCATATTAGTCATTTGAAGGTTGTAAGTATGTTAAACCCAGAACTGTTAGGCTTTGGTCCCCTGATACTTTTAGGAGACTCTTGTAGATGGTTCCCTAAACCCTCTAGCCCTGGGCTGGGTTTAGCTAAGACCACTACATAGAGGACCCAAAATGGGGTTTCCATTGGTCCATGGCTTATTGATGGTGGTTGGCACTCCAACTCTACCATGATGGTGGTTGGCACTCAAACTCTACCAAGATACCCAACCTAGCATTTTGCCCCTAAATTTCTTCAAATTACCCAGATACCCTTGGGACCCCAAATTTGGCCAAAATTTCCAAATCTACCCAAAATACCCAACTTCACTTAAAAATCATTTCAAACACCTTGAAAACAACCAAAATCATCAAAATTGACCAAATTACAAAATCACCCCTCCTTATCCCAAAATTCTAAAATTTCCAAAAAATCCCAAAAATTCCCGAAAGCACCCCAAATTTTTTGAATTTCATTTTTCTCAACTATCACATGACCCAATTTGGCCATCTTTGATCAAAACCCCTAAATTGCCTTTTAAAGGCCCATATTTTCCCCAAATTACCTCAAATGTCTAGCCAATTGGTCTTAATTTACCCCAATTTCAGTTCTAAACTTAAATTCACTCTTGAGATGACCAATCTAGACAAAATCCAAGCTCAATTGGTCCATCATTTGGACCCAAATTTTCATTTAAACCAAAAAAACCAAATTTTGGCCCTATGACTTGGTTCCACCAAATTAAACCCATAGCCCACTCAATTGGCCACAATTTGTGTTGAAAAATCTTTATAGCATTCTCACACATCAAATTTGACCTTTAATTGGCCTTGGTGAGGCCTCAGTTTTATTTAACTTCAACCTAAGTCCAAAAGCCCCAAATTTGCCCCAAATTGGCCATGTGCTGAAATTTCACCATATTGAGGGCATTAACCCCAACATTTCCACTCCATTCCTTCATGAAAAATCTTCAAAACATCTCCTTTGATCATTTGAACCATTCAACTTGAACTTCGCCCAAGACTAGCCCAATCTAGACCCATATCTAACCCAACATACCCAAATTGACCAAAATTCAAAAATCCTTCAAATGGACCTACTAATTGAACTCAAAATCACTTCAAACCTTCACAAAAAATCTTCATAACAATAATCTACACAGTATTGCTCAATCAATTGGGTCAATTGACATGGCTAACCTAGCCCAAACCCAAACTTTGATCACTTGAACCCACATTGAACCCATGCATTAAAGATGGCCTAACCACCCCAAAGTCATCAAATTAACTCTACCTCAACCATTGGTTAGACCCTAATACTGAGCCAAAACTAATCTAACCACCTAAACTAAGCCATGGACCAAAAGTCCCCCAAATTAAGGGATTTTATTCCCAAAAATGCACATGCTTAAGATACCCTTACCAAAACTAAACCTCATTGCATTAAGTTACTTTGACAAATTCCCCTGGATGCCCTGAGCACCTAGCAACCTCCCCCTGCCCGGCCGTAGTCGCCGGAGAAGCTCAAAACCGAGAGCCACCCCTAAGGAACCTCACCCAAATTAAAC
>NW_018221722.1:8112-11724 GCF_001263595.1 Phalaenopsis equestris
CCCCCTCTGAAATAGCCTCTACAATAGCTTTAGACCAACACCCAAATCCGACCGTGATCGAAATCATATCTAGGCCTCACACCAAGACCAAAGACTCAATCCCTAGCCTCTTTGGGTCATAAAGAACGTGCCGAGACCCTCTGATCAAAGCTTCACTTCTCAGAGCAAAGGTATAAAACTTCTCTTCCTCTCAAGCCCATGTTGATTCTCCATTTAATTAGGCTTAATTTAATTGCATGATTACCGTATGGATGTGTTCGTCTCACTTAGACGAGTCGATAAGCTCAAACTTCAAGTGATTTCGTTGAGTCTAGGTCATGATCTTAAGGTTTTAGTGTGGCGATCACGGGATCACTCTATCGGGGACGATGATGGGGAGCCGTTTGACCAAACGTGTATCAAATGTGCGCAGGAGATTGAGCCGGACAGCGCTTCGGAACATAAACCATGGGTTGAGTCAGCAGCTACATGGATGGCGGCATCCAACTAGAGCACGCCACGCGTGCCTTCGGAGCTGCCTAGGATCTAGTCAGCACACGCAGTTTAAATAGATAAATAGAGATTTTTTTTCTTATTTATTTAATACCCCTAACTTAAAAAATTCATATCTTGGTGTAGAAAAATCACAAAAATAAAATACAAATACCCTCTTGTTCAGTGAAGAGAGGAAAATAATGTGGAAATAACTTTAAGTCCATGTGATGCATATTTTGTTTTTAATTAATTAAACACTGATTTAAATCTTTTGATTCTCCATGCATGTAGGCTTATCACCATAGATTGAATTTTTGGCATGTTGTAGCCTCTGTGATGGGGAACATTCTCTGATTTTTTTAAAGTCAGAGGAAGTCCCTAGAAAGAGAGTCACATTTTTCAATTTTTTGTACATTATTTATTTAAAATAATCATGAAAATTAGCATGTTTCTTAGAAAAATCTATGAAAATTTTAGAAGGTTTACTATGACCAGAGAACCCTAGAGAAAATTTCTCAAGAGCCAAGTCATTCAAAATAGACCTAATCTTTACAAACCCTAAATCACTAAGATAATTAATTTTGAAAAATACAAACAACAAAATGACTTGATTTTTGAGCTTCACTGTTTTTTTAGGATCCAGAGAACTCTCCAGAATCTAGAGAACTCACCATAAAAATTTCAGAGCATTTTAAGTTCACTTGATAGCTTAAATTGATTTTTCAAGTTAAATAACATTTTCGGCATAAAAATGATTTTTTTAAAAATCAAAATATAACTTGAAAATTATAAAACTTGGTCTTTTGAGCTTTTTGTAATCATGGGTATTTTCTAAAATTAAAACGATATTTAAAATAAAAACTTGATTTTAGACTATTTTAAATATTTAAATAATTAAAAATCCATAAAAATCACAAAATAATAAAATTTATAGAAATATTCTAAATTTCTTCCTAAGAACTTACGAATAATTAAATATTTTTCCTGATTTTCTAAATAAAAAAACTGAATTTCAAAGCTTAAAAATAATTTTTAAAGGCTAAAAGTAGACATTTACTAAAATAATTCCAATAAATCAAATAAAGCTTAGAAAAATATAAAATCTTCTCCTCTAAGTTCTCTGACCTCAACGAGATTTTTCAAAAATATAAAACTTAATTTTCCCCATTTAAAATATTTTGTACTTAGTAAATGGCCCAAAACTTAAAATAATTCTTCAAATTAAAATAAATTCAAAAAATCATGAAATTTTGTCCAAAGGTTTCTTTGGTCTAGCTCTACCTCCAGTAAAAAAATTAAGGGATTAGGATTTCACTTGATCAAGCTAGGAATTTTCTTTGAAAAATCTTATTTTTGCATGAAAATAATTATATAAAGTAAATTAAATTTTAAAAAATCGTATTTTCTCCTTTGATGTCTTCATTGACCCATGAATGAGGTAGGATAAAAATTTCAAAGTCATTTGAATTGAATTTGAGAAATTATGAAGTGTTAGAGCCTCAAGGGCAAATATGTAATTTTGGATATTTAGCCTTAATTAACAATTAGGTTAATTAAGGCTTAACTTAAAGGGGGAAATGGTTAAGCTCTGATCTTAATTTTGATGTTTGAGACATAAGGTGTTAATTGGTAGAAACCAACGAGACCAAAGAAAAATATGTTGAGATTTTTAGACATATTTTACACTATTTTTGATGATATTGCACTTTAAAGAAGGGTATTTTTTATGTTTTGTTGAGGGTATGATGAATTATGGTCATTGGAGCAAAAAAATGCAAAAACGGTGCAATTTGGAGCAAAAACGAGCAAGAAATGAAATTTTGCCCTGTCACCTTTCGATAAGCCTTTCGATGCATAATCTCTTTTACACTTCTTGCATATTTTTGAATGAGATTACATTTCAAAAGAAGATTGTTTTCATGTTTATTTTGTAGGGCTATCTGTTAGAAATACAATTCAACTGAAATGGGGCGTAACAGAGCTAAAACGGAGCCAAACGGAGCGAAACGGTAGAGTTGCGCAGTCTGCTCGCCGAGCGGGCGCTCGCCGACGGCACCCAAAAGGGTGCCGATGGTGAGATTTACCCGAGAAGACCAAAAAATGATAGAAAATATCGACAACTGCACCCTCAAGCCTGCAGACGGCTCTCGGGATGACTATGGACCGACATTTGGAGGTTATGGGCCGAAATTCAACGTATTTGGACGCTTTTTGAAAGGACTCTTGTGGGAACTCTTCAAACTTCATCCCTACACTTTAAAAGAACAAATTTAGGTTAGAAAAAGATGGTTTTTTGTGAGAGAAATTTTAGAAAAAGTGTGGAGAAAGTTTAGGATTTTTAGAATAGGAGTAGAAATGTAGATTTCTACCCTTTCGGAGATATTGGAGAGGAGATTTTGAGAGAATTTGTAAGGAGATGTTCTAGCATTGCGTGGATAGGCGGGATACTTTGTGGGAGAGATATTCGTCTTTCTTTCAAAGGGAAAAAGCTAAGTATTTTGTTCTTCATTATCTTTTGATTTTTGTAAACACTAATCTAGTGGATTTGCTTTGATTAAATGAAGTTTCTGTTGTGTTTTCTTTGTCTTTTGTGATGGGCTTCTCTTACTCTCTCTTCTTGTTTGGAAATAGTGGTATGATAATATTTTACCGTTGTTTTCATTAAACTTTTCTTTTGTAATGAGTAGAATTCATGTTTAGGATTTTGTGATGCATGTTAGAAGCGGATTTAATAATCAATGTGAAGGTTTTTACTTGCACTTTATTTACATTACAATAAAGGCCTTTTGTAGTGTTTAAATTCATTGTAATTGCATTAAGACCTGAGAGATCTGTGTAATTCTCAACAAAGTAGAACCACATTCAGATTCCATGGATGGTTAAGTTCATTGGAGTTGAATGCAAATAAATAGGGAAATATACTTTGATGGACGTAGAATTGGAGATTTTAGGGTGACCGTCTAAAATCCCCAGTTCAGTCCTATTATTTGAGTGCTGAAGCAAAGATGTTAGTCCTCAGGCGAGGGGAACGTGGGAGCTCCAAAGTGAGAGCCGGTATCCTCCCAGCCTAACCACATATTCAGTAAACAAGCATAGGATTAGTCAATGTTCTTTATGCCTGGACCAAAGGGTAAAGAA
>NW_018221722.1:12129-12600 GCF_001263595.1 Phalaenopsis equestris
TATGTATACTTGCGTTTGAAATTGTGACTTTACAAAATTATTATAAATATATAAATCTTGGTTCATAAATTCTTGTATATTAAAAGTTGCATCAAGTTTTTGGCATCATTGCTGGGGGTTTAAATCTTCTAGTAGTGGTGACAAATTCTTAAATTTTTTTAAGCATACATAAAGTCGCTGTCAAGTTTTTGGCACCGGTGTCGGGGAAGCTTTGGTAAGAACTTTAGGAGAATTTTAGTTTAAGTAATTAGGATTAGACATGGAAAAATGTAGTGTCGTAAAAACTTTTTTGTGTGAAAAATGTTTTTATATGAAAAAGTGTTGAAAAAAAATTATTTTTTAAGAAAAATAAGGTGTTCGTGAAAATGTTTTATGGTGTTGAATATATTTCATCTGTTATTTATTTAATTGATAATGGCATTAAAACCCAAAAGATCTGTGTAATTCTCAATAAAGTAGAACCACATTCAG
>NW_018221723.1:0-264 GCF_001263595.1 Phalaenopsis equestris
ATTTTGATTCCGGTGACCGACAGCTTATTACGGGCCACTCTCCACAAACCAACCCGAAATAGCGCCGACAGCTTCTGGCGACTCTGCTGGGGATGGGATTGCTTTTCTCTCCATTTAAATCAAGAAAAAAAAATATATATCTTCATACATCGGTAATGTATTCATGTCCCTCATGAATCAGAATTACGTTTCTTCTGTTGGCATACTTTACCCATTCCTGTCTTGGGAAAGTATGGTCAATTCTTTTGACCTTCAGGATCACCT
>NW_018221723.1:274-511 GCF_001263595.1 Phalaenopsis equestris
GAGGGGTTCAAAAGGCCATTAAGGACTTTTTAAATTTTTTATGTGGGGTCGGACCCCCAATAGGTGTGTCGGTGGACTAATTCCACCTGGGCATTTTCTGCCACTAATTGGGTCCTGCTCTGGGTCCTAAAATTTTTCACATCTCACTTCCACATTTTGTTTGCTACTTCGCAAAATAAACCAAATCGTGTTGTGCTGCGCGCACTTTGAAATATTAATTAAATTTTACACCTTTTT
>NW_018221723.1:671-1427 GCF_001263595.1 Phalaenopsis equestris
TTTCCCCGCGACCTGCCAACGGACCGAAGCACCCGTAACGTCGTTCCCACCATCAAATTCGGAGCTGAATTTGAAGAAGTTGAGGTTATCCTCGGGAAAGCCCCTTTCTTGGTAATGAAGATCGCTGCCCCGGAAATATAAGAGTCGTCTGCAGAATTTAGTTTGAACTGCCTTCAGGACTTCCCTGCCTGCAAGAAGGCTAAAGCTGTTTTCATCAAGACTGCTATCCCTACTACTGCTAAGAGAAAAGAAGTGATGGTTGTTGAAGATTCAACTGAAGGATTAACTGTTCTGCCACCCATGTTTGAGATTGGGTCAAGCTCAAGGACTGTACCACTGACCCGAACTCAAAGGAGGAACCGCGATAGGAGAGTTTGGAGGGCCATCAAATCCCAAACTCCTGAAAACACACCCGTTGAGGAGGAGCCTCATTGAATTGAAGAAGTGTTACCAGAAATTTATCCACTCCTACGAGGGAGTAGATTCCATCCTCTGACAGATACTGATGGATATGAGAGTATCCAGAAGATCTCCTCCGCATGACCATCACTCCATGGACATCATGGACATGGTGAGGAGGGAAAGAAATTCATCCCCATCACCCGAGTTAGTGCAGTCTTCAAAAGGCTTGCTACTAAAGAGGGATGTTCTGTTAATGAATTACTTAAACGAGTGGGACATGCAATTTCCCCTCATAGGAAGAATGAAATTTTGAAGGATGTTAAGTTCGCTAGAAAATCTCATAGGTCGACTATA
>NW_018221724.1:0-436 GCF_001263595.1 Phalaenopsis equestris
GGTACCATGAAATCAAGATTAAGTAAATGGAGAATAAAAATAACCTTGGGAGGAGGAGGAGTTTTATACCTTTGCTTTGAGAAGGGAGGCTTCGATCAGAGATGCACGACACGTTCGTTGGGGTCCAAGGAGGCTAGGGATTGAGTCCATGGCCTTGGTGTAAAGTCTAGGTGTGAATTCGACCAAGCTCGATTTCAGGTGTTGGTATAGAGCTATGGTAGAGGCTCTGTGGAAGGGGGATTTGATGGGGCTCTTGCTTCTTTAACTCTTGTGAAGGTGTGGGCACAAGCAATTGAAGTTTAGTGGAGTGTGGAGGTGTATTCGGTTCTGTCCGGATTTCCGGCAAGGTTTTAAGCTCAAAATTGGGCTCCGGCAAGGGGGATGGGCGAGGAAAGATGGTTAGAATGCAATGAGGGGATCTTAGGGAAGCTCTGTG
>NW_018221724.1:695-1132 GCF_001263595.1 Phalaenopsis equestris
GGAGCTCAAGGAACCCAGAGGAATCCATCACAGCAATTTAATGCAAATGTGCTTGGATTTGGCAAAGATATCTTAAGCATGTGCATTTTTGGAAATAAGATCCCTTAATTTGGGGGACCTTTGGTCCATGGCTTGATTTAGGTGGTTTCATGGTGTTTGAACTGGTCACTAGGTCCAACTAATGGCTGTGCTGGAGTTAATTTGGTGGCTTTAAGGTGGTTAGGTCACATTTAGTGCATGGGTCCAAGTGGGTGCAAATGACCAAAGCTTGAGTTTGGGCTAGGATAGCCATATTAATTGGCCTAATTTTATGTTGAATTTTGTGAAGACGATCATAAGGAACAACTTTGGTGAAGGATGGAAGTGGTTTTGAGCTCAATTGGAGGGTCAATTTGAGGGAATTTTGAACTTTAATCAATTTGGTCATGTTGGGCTAG
>NW_018221724.1:1441-1946 GCF_001263595.1 Phalaenopsis equestris
GTTCAATTTGGTGAGATTAAGTCATATGGTCAAAATTGGGGCTTTGACCCAAATCAAAATTGGGCTCAAATCATGGACCAATTGAGCTTAGATTTTGTTTAGTTTGGTCATATAAAAAGTGAATTTGAGTTTAGGATGGGAATTGGGGTCAATTGAGATCAAATCGATGGACATTTGAGTTGGATTTGGCGAGATTTGGGTCTTAAAAGGGCAATTTGGGGATTTTGGTTCAAGATGGTCAAAGTGACCAAATTGGGTCATGTGGTAGTTAAGAAAAATGAAATTGACAATATTTAGGATTTATTGTGAGTTTCTAAGAATTTTTGGAATTTTTGGGATTTTGGGTCCAAGAGGGGTATTTTGGTAATTTGGGGGTGCTTTAGGGGTAAAAGGCCAAGATGGGTATTTTGATAGATTTGAGGTACCAAGCATCACCAATAAGCCATGGACCAATGAGAACCCCATTTTGGGTCCTCTACATAGTGGTCTTAGCCAAACCATAACC
>NW_018221724.1:2068-10932 GCF_001263595.1 Phalaenopsis equestris
TACCTTAATCTCCAGACCAATACCCAAGGTCAACCCTAAGGTCCAGCAATCCTAAGGGTGACTTATCTTGAGTTTCCCCCACAGTCACCCCACCTACTAAGTATTTAGAGGTTGAGAGCAACATGTGGAACTTCAAGCTGAGTAGAGAAAAGTTTGGAATTTCTAGTGGTGAGGGTTCCATGTCTAGTTTTATAGGAATAGTCAACAGGAAAAGTCCTATGGCTAGACCCTAGGCTACTAAAGAGGAAAAACTAAACCTAAACCAAAAATGAGGTCAACACGGCGATTTGTTGGATAATCAACTCCGAATCCCCGTATATGTTGACATCTGTAATACCCATTGAAATTGTCAGTTCTAGTCCCGCTATTAAGGCCTCATACTCCACCTCATTATTAGTGCACGAATCTGAGAGGTGATAGGAATATCCCATCATTCTGCGCTCTAGTTTCACGAACACTAAGCCAATTCTCGCCTTTCCATGTATCACTTTATGTGAACCTTGGACTCTTATAGCTGATGCAGCTCTGTCAAAATACATTTCCCAACGTTGCTCAATGGGAGATTCTACATTCAGCACTTGCTCATCTGGTAGATCGTCGTTTTGGGAGGGGGCTCAGCTAGAAGCGGGTGTGCTGCCAGGAAGTCTGCTAGTATCTGCCCTTTGACAGCGCGAAGAGGCACAAAAGTTATATCGAATTGAAACAATACCATCGGCCACCTGGCTAATCTTTCAGCTAGCGTTGGTCGAGTCATTAGGTATTGCAAAGGATTAACTTGTGAAATTAAACTAACCTTATGCAAAAGAATGTAATGTCTTAGCTTTTGAGCTGCAAAGATTAAAGCGAGACAATGCTTTTTAATTGGAGGATAATTTACTTCCACTGGTATTAGACATCTACTTAAATAATAAAGATCATTTCCTTTGCCCTCCTCATTAACTTGTGCTAGCAAGGCTCCGAGGGAGTCGTCTAACACCGCGGTGTAAAGTATCAAAGGTTGACCCAATATAGGGGCTGCTAAAACTGGAGGCGTCATTAAATATTGTTTGACATTCTCAAATTCACGTTGACAAGTTTTGTCCCAAATAAATTTAGCATCTTTCTTGATCAACGCAGAAAAAGGTTGACACCTTCCCGACAAATTAGATATAAATCGTCTTAGATATGCCAACTTTTCTTGTAGTGATCGTAGTTGTTTTAAAGTTTTTGGAGATGACATTTCTAAGATAGCTTTTATCTTATCTGGATCGATTTCAATTCTCGGGTGACGGATAATAAATCCTAGAAATTTCCCTGAGGTAACGCCGAAAGTGTACTTTAAAGGATTCATCTTGAGATTATATTGTCATAATCGATAAAATACAATCCTCAAATAGTACAAATGATCGTTCTTGTCTTCACTTTTAATAACCAGGTCATCCACATAACATTCTACTTGTTTATGGATGAGATCGTCAAATATCTTTGTCATCGCTCTGTGGTATGTCGCTCCCGCGTCGCTCCCGCGTTTTTCAGACCAAAAGACATCACTGTGTAGCAGAAGATTCCGATTGGTGTTCTGAAAGTTGTTAACGAATAATGAAGCATCCTCGGGTGCCATCAATTGTACCCAGAGGAGACACCCATCAGAGGAGCCATCCATGAAGGAGAAGATTTTATGAGATGAGGCGATGTCCATAATTAACTCTGGTATTGGTAGAGGAAATTCATCTTTTGGACATGCCTTATTAAAATCCCTGAAATCAACGCAGACTTGAATCTGTCCATTCTATTTCTTAACTGGAACAACATTTGCTAACCATGTGGGGTACTGTTCTTCCCTCACAAAGTTAGCGTCTATTAACTTCTTAACTTCTGCAACAACTTGTTGTTCAATTTCCACCCTCATTCTATGAGGTGCTTGAATTACAGTGGGGATACTTGAATCAACCCCGAGCCTGTGGATTGCGATTTCTTGTGCTAAACCCGACATCTCTTCATAACTCCAAGTAAAGCAATCTTTCAATTCTTGGAGTAATTTGATCAAGTCCTTAGACTCTTTTTCATCAAGCAGGGAACTAATGAAGCTATGTCTAGGCTCTTCCTCTGTTCCCAAGTTAATTTCTTTTAATTCATCGATAGTAGCCTTGATCTCTTCCTCAAACTCTGGGGGAGCATCTTCTATCGGTGGCTCTTGATAATTTTCATTAACATCCATACATTGCTCCATAGTAACAACCATGCAAAATTTTATATCATCAAATTGTTCTATCGTTCCGAACCCAAGACCGCTCTTTGAATTAGAATTACGGGTCTTGGTATCCCATAGTTTTTCAAAGAGTTTCAATTTATTTTTTGGCATATGGCTTGGCAATGAACCTTGTTGAATTAACTTCTTAACATAAGGCGAAAAGTAAAAAAGCATTAATTCATTAAAATTTTCTTCAAAGAGTACATCAATATCTGAAGAAGAAGAAGAAGTAGTAGTAGCAGAGTAAAACTTGATGGGCTTCATGCCTTCATTATGTACTTCCTTAACCCCTAAGCTCTTAACCTTATTGGATTTGATTGGAGTTAAGGTCATGTCATGTACATAGTTGTTGATTCGATCGTACATCGTCTGGTATGCATCCTTTTCTTCCACTTCAACTTGAACTTTAAATTGAGGCTTCTTCTGGTTAATAAGTATCGCATTTATTTGAAACACTTCATCATCTGAGCTGGTTTCCAAGTCAACTTTAATGGATGGATTGTCTAGTTCAAACAACCCATTGATTCTTATTTGTCTACGTCCCCGATTTTGATCTCGGATATGTAGACTAAAAGAATCATCTTCTTCATGCGGAGTGGGAGAAGTAATGGATTTTTAAATTGGAGTCGACTGAACCCTCACTTGTGACTTCTTATTTGTAGTGTTATCTTTGTCAACTATAGCATATCTGGAACATACGGTCTTCCTTGGAGGTGTATAAGAGGTAGCATCTTCATGGGTCCCCACTTCGTGAATTGAGAATGGTTGAAGATCTCCTTGAATTCATTAACTTGGTCTGGAAGAGATGTTTTCTTCAAAGTGGAGTTCGTTCCTCTCAAGTGATTGTTTCTTTCTCTTTCTCCATTGGGGTCACTCATGGAGGCAACACTTTACCACTCCTTAAATTTAACTCTGTAATTTCTTCCATTTCTTGTGTTCACTCGGTGGAAGTTTCTCCTAACGTCATAGTTAAATCCTCTGCATCTGACTCTGACTCTGAATATTCAAAACTAACTGTAATAGGTGTTCCATTGAACTCGAGGGTTGGCTCCTTGCTCAACAAATTATCATATCAGAATCTCCTTCACTTCCACTATCTCGATCGTCAATCGTCACTAGCGGTGAATTCTTTAACTTGGTCTGGAAGAGATGTTTTCTCCAAAAGTGGAGTTCGTTCCTCTCGAGTGATTGTTTCTTTCTCTTTCTCCATTGGGGTCACTCATGGAGGCAACACTTTACCACTCCTTAAATTTAACTCTGTAATTTCTTCCATTTCTTGTGTTCACTCGGTGGAAGTTTCTCCTAACGTCATAGTTAAATCCTCTGCATCTGACTCTGACTCTGAATATTCAAAACTAACTGTAATAGGTGTTCCATTGAACTCGAGGGTTGGCTCCTTGCTCAACAAATTATCATATCAGAATCTCCTTCACTTCCACTATCTCGATCGTCACTAGCGGTGGATTGTACGATTTGAGGATTGTTTTGAAAATCAAAACTACGAGTAATCTGGTTATCAATGTCGACATTCTAAGAAGAAAGAGTCAAAACTTAACCAAAATTAGAAGCATTATCATTTTAATATCCCGACGGGATGAAAAGATGATCATACAAAGTAATAGGCTTGAGGATTTTCTTCCCCAAGTCACTGAACACTACCCTATCAAAAGCAGCCCCTATCCTCAGCCCCTATCCTACTTCACATTATCAGTCTCATTCTTTTCCTTATTTTCATTGATCTTTTCACATACGGGCTTTTCTGGTGCCTTCTCAAGTGTAACCTGAATGGACAGTTGACCCTGAGTGGTAACTTGAGCAGGTGGTTGATCTTTGCTGGCAACTTGAGCTGGAGTAATCCAAACCTTGCTTAAAATCTTCTTGGAAGACTTATTTCAAGCTGTGTTCCAACTTTCACCTTTGGTACAAGAATAGGCTAGTTCGGTTGTGATCATATTTATATAACCTATGACAGGTTCACGTAAATATTCCTTCGGGAGGGTTATAGTTCCATCTCGATAACTCCTCTCGAGTCAATCTTTAAAAGTGACACAATTTTTGATCATATGACCCAACATTTTGTGGTAAGGAAAATAGTTTGGACTATCTGTCCTACCAACTTCTTCCAGCCTCTTAGCTTCTGGAAGTTTGAACTCAGCCTTCTTTGATAAGTTCCTAAAAACCTTGGCCACTGCCTTGTTCTTGAAAGAGTAGACCTTGTTCAAGAGCTCTGTTAGGGTTGGTTTATTGTAGGTTCTGGGTAGATTTTAAGGTTGTCCTTGCTGAACAGACCTCGAAGCATATTGTCGATCCTGAGGCTGAGAATACTGAGGCACATACTGCTGATTGGGTTGAGGATATTGAGGTGGGCGCTGATTAACTTGCTGGATGAATAGCCGAGTAAACTAGGGACCTAATTGCTGTTGTTGATAGGAACATTGAGGATGGTAATCCCTATTCATCGACTGCTTTCCTTTATCAACTGCAGATATCGCCCCGGCTCTCTTGTCATAAGCCTTTGTTGGTCTGGCCCTATCTGCTTTACCTTCATTCAAGTGCTTAAGCTCCTCCTGAAGCTTTGCAGCCTTGGTGTGGAGCTTCTCGAAAGGCTTAATGGTAAGTCCCTTAAGAATGAAACCGATCTTTCTATGGATATTCTCAAGCACTATTTAAATTGCATACTTTTCTTCAATTTGTGGCTCACATTTCATGCTTAGGTTTCTTCACCTTAAGAGATAATCCACCAGTGTCTCATTGGGCCTTTGCTGCTCCCTAATGAGATCTTCTATAGTCACTCAACACTGTGTCCCATCGAATCTTTGCACGAATAGACTTTTTAACTCAATAAATGTTTTTATTGATCCATTAAGAAGATCAGCATACCACTCAAAGGCTATCCCCGATAAGCTGCTAACAAACAATCTGAAGAGAAGAGCGTGAAAAAAGCGCGTTCCCATTTATGTTGCAACAATTGGCTCTGAAGTGTGCTATATGCTGTATCAGGTTTCCTGTTCCATCAAAAGTTTTAAAGGTAGGAGGCACAAATCCCTTAGGATATGAGACAAAATCAAACTCCTCTAGGTAGGGTCTACCCCTTGGAACTAATGATCCTCCCTTAGACTGGGCTATAGCCTCTCTAACCTACTGGTCCACATATTGTTTAATGTCCTTTTCAGGTACCGAGCTCCGAATGGAGTTTCTTTTGGGTTCATCCTCTTTATTGACAGAGGTGGCATCCCTTCTGTCATCCTTGATATGCAGTATGTCTGGTGGATGCACCTCCACAGCTGCTGGAGTTAGAGACTGTGCAGACATCATAATGATTGCAGTAAGCACCTCTTCTATTCTTTTCTCCAATCTAATGATATGTTCATCCAGACTCTGAAATTCTCTACGAGAGTCTGTCTCGGTGTCCTCTTCATTGGAAGGTGGAATTTCTCGTGAGGCTGTTTGGGCTCTTGTGTCAACCATATTGATTTCCATGAATTCTTCATCAGAATCCGTATCAACATTACTAATTCCTCGCTCTTTGGCAAGCTGGCTCAAATTAGTTCGTAACTTGTCTAATTTAGCCTCGATTGAGTTCTCTTCAACTGCTTTGATATTTGGCGGAGTATACTGCAGTTGTTTTTCCTCTATCTTTGACAGTTGGGGAAAATATAATGGCATGAGTTGAGCAATTGGACTCGTCCTTCTCTCTTGTAGAACGGTCCTCCATCCTTACCAAACCAACCGGTCTAGAGACTTTGGGAATCCAAACCTTTATCCATAGATATACATGGGGACATAGTGTTCCGCTGACATTATCAGAATCGTGGGAAGAGGTATGTTCCCCATCGAGTAATCCAGACCTTGTAGTAGAAGCCTTCTTATCATAAGAATTTATAAAAGACTTATTTTGTACTACGATGGGCCGAATTTTAGGACCTAACCGGAATTTGATCGGTATTCTGCTCTTAAGTGGTTTATTAGTGGTAACGTGAACTAGAACTGAAACCATGTCAATTCGAGGTCCTAAATAGAGTTTAACAGATACATGAGACATAGATGTCTTCCGAAATTTATGAAATCTCTGCGGGTGTCTCAGAATTTCGGCTTTCATTCTAATGATATTAAAGATCCAATCCTCTTTACTAATTCAGCCACACTAAACTGTTCTTCCTTTGCTAGGTTTTTGAATACCAATCAGACTTGAGATTGAGGGGATGTTCTCTCTCTTACCATACTTTGTCTATGAAGTAGTGGCAGTGCTGCGACAATTCTGTAGGGGCTTTCTTTAGTTGGAGCAGCGGAAAGTGGATGAAATCTACTCCCTTGAAGAAAAGGAGAGTTTTCAAACACTTATATCTCTTCTAACTGGAGAGATCTATCATCAGAGGTTAGCTTTGCTACTTCATCTTCAGTTGGATCGTGAAGTAGATCTAACCTCAAACACAGACGGAGCAACAAAAATTTCAGACTCTAGTTCTCAAATTACTCTCTTTCCCGAATGACAACAAACACAACAGCTGTGAGTCTAGCAGTGGACGGGGTAACTGGCTTAACAGACGACAGGACTACTCGTTGAACAGGCACCGGAGCCTTAGTGGACTTCATCCTCTTGATGGGAGGGAAATCATGCTGAGAGCTCAGATCAAATTGAATTGTGGGCTTAACAATCTCAGAAAAAGTTGTCTTAATGACAACACACGAAACTTTCTCCAGAAACAACTCAACTCCATCAAATCCAGACCCAAACTTGATCATGGATTCCTGGCTGAGAGTAGCCTCATCGTAGGATGAATTGTTTGCAAAGCTAAACAATAATTTCAGAGTCGACATTGTCACTGTCAATTAAAGGTTGGAATGTCAGAAACGACCTAATTCTTTGCTAAAAGTGGTAAGGAATGTCCATTTACTGGGCATAATTTATAATTAAAGTGAATTAAAGTTTATTTTAAATTATAATTAGTGTATAAAAATGAACTGGCAAAATAAGTGCGAAGAATTGGGTTTAATCTGACAAAAATCAGAATAACCCTAAAGTGATGAAATGCAGTGTAATATTTGGACCTAATCCAAAATCAAATATATAAAATATTGTTTTGGTGAATATGATTCATCACCACACCTATCGGGGGTCCGACCCCACAAAAAAATGAAAACCCAAAGGATTCCTGGACTCTTTGTTTATGATGTTTAAACAAAAAGTCCTAGAATCCAAACGAGTCAATTGTACTCATCCAAGAAAGAAATGGACTAAGTAAACAAATGGAAAAGAAGGGTAACATGGTTCGAGAGGGAAACAAACACATTATCGATGTATGAAAACAATTATTCCTGACTAATATGGAGAGAGGAACTAGTCCCCATCGGAGTCGCCAGAATTTGTCAGTCGCAATGCGGCTGGGTGCGGTTTAATTTAGTGTAATATAGTGTTTAGAAATTAAGTATTTTAATTTAAAGAAAATGGGGTCAAACTGACCCCATTGATTCCTACAGTTTAAATAATTGAGCTAACCACGAGTAATATACAAACCTGAAAGGTAATACACTACTTGATAATAAGCTCAATTAAATAAACTATAGAAATAAATGACTTCCATTTGATCTGCAAGTTTACATGATGACCGACAGATTCTCCTATTCGATATGAGATTTATATAGGGTTTATTTTAAGTCTGGGTTCTTTTAAGTTCCCTATAAGGGCAAGCCCCTATAGTTAATTACATCTTAAGCAAACGAATCACTTAAGAAAACTCTCGATAAAAATCAAAATTTTTTTGTTTTCATGTGTTCGAAAGGAAGGGTTTTTGACAAACATGATTGTGGAGTTTTCAATTGGGATTGGTTCAAAAGTGAAAAATTATTTTTTAAGAATCAAAGGAAGAAAGTAGGGGAGATTAAGGATCCAGGGTAGGTTCTTGGTAATCCCCCAAACTATCCTAATGTTTGGCTCGATTTAAGATGATATTAATTTAAGTTAACTCTTGTCAGTTTTATTAATTAGGGCTTAGATTTACGTAATGATGGTCTACATAAAAAGCCTAGAAGGATAGGAGGTTTTACGTCTAGTGACTACCTTAGAATCCTAAAAAAAGTTAGGACATGCTGCATATCGAGACTATGCAGGAGCCTAACAAAAAAGAGAGGTTTATGTCATAAAAGACAACCTCAGAATCCTAAGGATTTTTATTAAACTAAAGAAAGGGTCTTGAACAAGTTGCCCATGAAGTTTGCTCTAAGTTCCATACTGAAATGTCTTCAGGTCTTCAAGTCTTCAGGTCCTCCAATTTTATTATTAAAAGTTTTATTTGTTTCGATAATTTTATAGTGAATTAATTAAAGGGTAGTGGAGGTAAAGGTCTAACCTAGGCCAAAGTTAACTTCACTTACACTAAAAAAATCCCTTATGTTATGACTTCTATGTTCTTCCTAATCTAAGCAACTTTTTCTGTTTGATAAAAGTAGTAAAAGAACATGCATTGAGATACATAAAACAATAAATAGAGAAAATAAAGAAACAGTGTTTTATCAATTTTTTTATTAAATTTTAATTATTTAATTAGTGGTAACCCAGTCAAGATGTCTATGGCTCCGTCGTCCCGGGTTGCCAGATGCTCTAACTTACTTAGTCCGAAAGGTGGTTGCCCACCAG
>NW_018221724.1:10985-23052 GCF_001263595.1 Phalaenopsis equestris
AAATCTTCGTAAACTAGAACAAAAGGTTTAAGTTGTGTTATATGATCTTTGTGATTAGGATTTGATTAATTCTTGAATTACTTCATCGATTTTAGGGTTGAAATATTTTAGGTTGTTTACATCTTGTTGTCGGATTTTAAGTGTTTTATTTTAGCTATTTTTGTTCACTTATTACTACTTATGTGAAGTTGAGGACTTCGAAGCTGACTTAACCTCAAAGCCATGCTTTAAAGTCTTGTTGCATTTGTTTTGGTTTAAGTTTAATTATTTAATATGTTTTATGTAAATTTTACCCCTCCCAATGTGTTTTATTTTATTTCTTAATTGATGTTCAAGTTGAGGGGTTTAGGTTTAACTTAGGTTTAAGGTTATACCTAAAAGGTTCTCCTGTGCTCAACCTATGGGTTAGGTTCTTAACCTAAGGTTTAGGGTAGGTTTAGCTTAAGGCTAAGCTATGATTCAAGATTGTTTAGCCTAAAGATCATGGTTGGATTAGGGTTAACTAACCTAAGGTTTAGGTTCACTAATCCTAGTGGTTTAGGGTTAACTAACCTAAGGTTTAGGTTAACTAATCCTATTGCTTTAGGGCTAACTAACCCAGGGTTTAGGTTAGCTAATTCTATTGGTTTAGGGTTAACTAACTTAAGGTTTAGGCTTAGCTAATCTTATTGATTTAAGGCTAACTATCCTAAGGTTTTAGTTAACTAATCATATTGGTTTAGGGTTAACTAACCTAAGTTTAGGTTAACTGATCCTATTGGATTAGGGTTAACTAACTTAAAGTTTGGGTTAACTAATCCTATTGGTTTAGGGTTAACTAACCTAAGGTTTAAGGTTTAGCTAATCTTATTGGTTTTAGGACTAACTAACCTAGGGTTTAGGCTAACTAGTCCTATTGGTTTAGGGTTAACTAACTTAGGGTTTATGTTAACCAATCCTAATTGTTTAGGGTTAACTAAACTAGGGTTTAGGTTATCTAATCCTATTGGTTTAGGGTTAACTATCCTAAGTTTTATGTTAACTAATCCTATGAGTTTAGGGTTAACTAACCTAATGTTTAGGCTTAGCTAATCCTATTGGTTTAGAGTTAACTAACATAAGGTTTATGTTAACTAATCTTATTGGTTTTATTGGTTTAAGGTTAACTAACCTAAGGTTTAGGTTAACTAATCCTATTGGTTTAGGGTTAACTAACCTAAGGTTTAGGTTAACTAATCCTATTGGTTTAGGGTTAACTAACCTAATGTTTAGGCTTAGCTAATCATATGGATTAGAGTTAACCTAATGTTTAGGCTTAGTTAATCCTATGGATTAGAGTTAACTAACATAAGTTCTATGTTAACTAATCTTAGTGGTTAGGATCAGTAATCCTAATGGTTTAGGTTAAGGCTGACTTAAGATTAAGGTTTAGTTTAGGAAGAACCTAATGTGTATGTTAAACTAAAGTATAGTTCATGTTGACTAGCCCTAATCTTTAAGAAGTTCAGTCTGAATAAAATGATAGGATGACTTAAATCTCAAGTTTAAAATGGTCCAACTGCTCAAGTTTAAAATGGTCCAACAATTCAAATTGAATCAACTAAAGTTTAAGTTTACTCAGACGAGACTCGGTCTAAAGACTGGCTAGCCTAAAGCCTTAAATGACTGAAATTTGACTTAATGGGTGATTGACTCAATCCTTAAGTTGGTTGACCAGGTCTGTAATCAGGTTGAACAGGACCTAAAGAGAATTGGCTAGATTGAACTTAGGTTGAGCTTGGGTTAGGTAGGGTTAGGTAAACTTAGCCTAAATACTTAGCCTAAATTAAACATGAATCTAAATTAACGTGTTTTAATTGCAAAAATTATTTTAAACATGGTTTTAAAATGTTTAAACCTTTGTTAATGGTCTAACGTCCAATCAAAGAGAGTTTTACAATTTTTATAATTTTTATAATTTTTTAACTTACATAAATATGTCGTTTTGTTCAAAAATCAAAATACAAATATAGAGAAACTTAAATGCCATTGAAAAATCAGATAAGCTTTACCCAAGGCCATTTAATATTTCTGTCAAATTTCATATTTTTCCCATTTATATATTAATTTTTATGATTTAAAAACTCAAGAACTTCAAAAATTATTTTAAAAATATTTACTTGATAAAAAATTATGATTTTGGTTTTGAAAAATTCTCTTCCTTTGTCTGAGTTCATAGCATCTTTCAGTTTATTTTTTTTTTGAGTTTTCTATAATAAGTTATGTAATTTTGAAATTTAATTATAATTTTTGAAATAAAATAATAATAATAAATTGTCATATCGCCTCCCTCCCTCGCGCTACGCCCATGAAGCCGGACCCCGACGCATGCATGGAGGAAAACCAACGACCGAAACTTTCCGGAGTCCGTCCTCCGCCGATTCTCAACCAAATTTTGCGTTATTGGACTCGTTTTGTTCAGATCAAAGAGTAGATCACATCCATATGGATACTTAAGTATTTTGTGGTCTATTTTTCAATCTGGAAGGGAGGGAAGTTTGAGATTATTATTTCAATTTAAGAGATATACTTGAGCCTAAGAGGTTTGTCCTCAATTAGGTTTGAATAAGTAGATCTTCCTGAGCTTATCCAACTCTTCGTGACATATTTTTGATGTGATTTTCACGTGGGGTTGGAGGTTCGCCGGAACTAAGCTCAGTTTTGGCTTTTCCGGCGATGTTTTCGATTTCCAGTGAGGGAAGGGGTAGGGGAGCTGTTGCTGTGTCTAGAGAAGGGAATCAAATGCCAGGAGGTGATGTAGTGGGTTGTTGTTGTTGTTGAGAAGAAGGGGTGGTGTGTTTTTATAGGAGGAAGAGTGGGAGAATGAGAGAGAGAAGATTTTTTTATTCTTTTTTTAATTATATAGGCGTGGGAGAGGAGATATATATATATATATGATTTTTTTTTTATGGTGGCTGTAGGTGTGGGAGAGGGAGAGGGAGAGGGGGGGAGAGAGATATATATATATGTTTTTTTTATGGTGGCTGTAGGCGTGGGAGAGAGAGAGGCGTGAGGATTAATGGCCATGCATATAAATTACCATGCCATGTGTGACTTAAAACTGGTTAGGATAATATGATTTATTTTATTTATTTTGTATTTTTTATATTATAATAATAATAATTATTATTATTATTATTTAAATCTCTCCACGCATTTTTCGCAGAACGCGTTATCGCGGTGAAATGAACAACCTCTTCAGGGGAAATCAACGTTCCGGACACGTTCGCGCAGTCCATTTCGTCATCCGGGATCGTTCGGACCACTTTTTCTGCGATTGAGTAAAAAATTCATCAAATTTAATTTTTGTCGATTATTTTTTGTTCGCGATCTGCGGTTTTGGAAATTGATCATGGACCAATTAAATTGATTTGGATTTATTTGAAATTGGATCTAAACTTATTTGAAATTGGTATTTGAAATTGGATCTAAACATGTTGAATTTGAAATTGAGGTATATTATTAGTCATGAAGCTCAATTTGATGATCTTTGTTAAAGTGAGGGAATTTGGTCAAATTTGACCCAATGGATGGTCAAGAATTGATTTTATGGGTGTTTGAGATGATTTTAGAGGATTTGGGAACTTTTGGTCCATTAGTGACATTTTGGTAATTTTGGTTGACTTTGATCAAAGTGGTTAAAATATTGATTCAAAGGCTCGAGGTGGTTTAGAAGCAAATTTGAAGTCAAACGACAGAGTTTGTGGTCATTTTCAATCAATGTGGAAGGTTTTATGATCCCCAGAGCATTTTTTAAGTATTAATTATTTTGGTGTCGAAGTGTCAAAAAGTTATCCGGAAGTATGACAATATTACAGTCAAAATTCTCAGAAAGATGTAAGGAATGATTTGGTGTGATTTTTAGGACTTATCAGTGACTTTGGGAGATTTTGGAAAATTTGATATTTTGGGGGTCTAAGGGCATTTTGGTAATTTTTGGGAAAATTAGGTATTTTTGCAATTTTTGGGTTTCAAATGGTCTAAATTATAATATCAAATGTTTTGTGTGATTCAATTGCAATTTGGGAAATTTTGAAGAATTAGAACATTCAGGTGGGGTATTTTAGGAGAAACTAGGTCCAAATAATTTTGGTCAGCCTCATGGATGTAATGAGTGCAACCCAGTGATATGAAAATGAAATGTTTATGATGATCATGGGGATTATGAATGATGATGCAATGTATTGAAGTCTAAAAATATGTAGTACAATACAAGGTTTTCCTATGGTCCAAAGGTCCTATAGGAATTCTCTAGGAAGGTCCAAAGGTCCTATAGGAATTCTCATTGGGGTTCCCTAATGTAATCTCTAATCTGTGTAGTAAAGATTATTGATCACATATGTAACCAACATAGAGAATAGAGATTTGGTTGAAATGTCTGAGGAGAAGGTGAGTACCATTTCTAAGATGCTAAGATAGTCATTAGGAAAGTCCTAAAACTAGATCCTAGTCACT
This sequence comes from Phalaenopsis equestris, assembly GCF_001263595.1. Taxonomy (NCBI): domain Eukaryota; kingdom Viridiplantae; phylum Streptophyta; class Magnoliopsida; order Asparagales; family Orchidaceae; genus Phalaenopsis; species Phalaenopsis equestris. Next base: position 15,459 of record NW_018221724.1, read on the forward strand.
AAAGATATACTCTTCTAATGTATTAAAGCATTGTAAATATAGAACATTGCAATCCGGGCACTCTATAAACGCCCTTGTGGCTGATGTCTCTGCAGGTATTTTAACATTGCACGTCGGTTAACCCTTGCCTAAAACATCTGAAACTGAAAGTGTCTCTGGCTCTACCCTGGTTCTTCATCTGTGGTAGGTAGGTTGGCAGAAGTTTCTTTCATGTCTGGATCATAAATACGCCCCTCAGGAATAGGGGGTGCAAGTTGTTTTTCTCTCTCTAACGTATGCGTTCTTTTCATAGAAAAGCCCTCTGTTTCTTGCGGTTAGCGTTCCTGCGTTGCCTCCTGCGAAGCGAAGCGCTTGGCAGTAATTTGCTATTGGCGGCTACTAGGTCATTAGCTGGTGTAGCTACCATGGAGGGCAGACGGCTGGGCCCTTCCATCGGATCTTGCTTTATTATCACGTTCATGCCTTTGTGTGATACATTATCTTTAACGGTCACCCTCAGCAGTGAAGGCAATCCCTCTTTCTCTTTGCAGCTAACTACATCCATGAGAGGACCTTCGTAGTCCATGTTAATCTGGTTAAAATCTATGTTGAAGACTATGGTACTACCCTGTTGCGCCATCTCCTCATTTAGTGCAAGGCTCCAGCCATCCTTGAAAGCAAAGATCAGCCTCTGTCCCGACATGTTTCTGCAGACGACAGGAAAAATGTCAGTGGGCCAAAACTTGGCATGAACAAGAACAAAACAAAGTTTTTATTAAAGTAAATTTTAACTTATTTCAGTGAAATGAATTGTTTATTTATATATGAATTTTGCTTAAATTTTTGTGAAACATTATACTCAAAAGTGGAAAAGAGAAAATTTGAAGTTTAAAATTTTCATTATATCGAGGTTAGTTACAAAATTTGGACCTGGTCATAGACATTTAGCCACATAAATAACCCCAAAGCAATCAAAGTTTCAAAGTCTCAAAGTAAGTAGAGGCAAGCGGCATCAGGCTGCGTAATATTTTTTTAGGTATCGTCCATTTATTGGTAACATGGGTCTTTCTCCTTAGGATTTCACTAACTGGTAGGCTCCTCCTTTGTAGACCTTTTCAACGACAACGACAAATGGTCCCTCCCTGGCTCAAAATTTCCACCTATTTTGCGGCGTACAAGAATAGGTCTTTTTAGCACAAGTACGAGGTCACCAACTTTGAATGTCCTTGGGCGGACCAATTTATCATGGGCTTGTGTCATCTTTGCCTGATAAAGCTCCAAATGTTGTTGTGCTTCCAGTCATTTTCACTCGAGACACACTAGTTCTTCAATTCTGAGTTTTGCACTTTCTCTTGTTGTGGGTTGGTTGACAACAGTATCTCTAAGAGACAGTGTCTGAATTTATAGCGGTAGCACGGCCTCAGACCCATACACGAGCATATAAGGTGTACACTAAGTGGGAGTCCTGAACGTCGCCTGATAGGCCCACAAGGCTTCTAATAATTTGTTGTGCCAATCCGTTTTATTTTCATCCAGTGTTTTATTTAAAATCTATACTAGTGTTTTGTTGAAGGCTTCAGCCAGGCCATTTGCTAGGATAGCAAATCGTAGAGTATCTCCAATCCGTAGAGTATCTCCAATCTATCTCATGTCTTTTGATGAAATTGTTGATCTTTGTACTTCTGAAAGCTATCTCATTGTGTACTTGTTGATCTTTGTACTTCTGAAAGCTATCTCATTGTCGTAAATTATTCTTCGCGGTACTCCGAAATGGTAGACAATTTGGCTTTTGAAAAATTAAAGGACGTGTTATGCCGTAACCTCACATAACGATACTGCCTCAGCTCATTTAGTGAAGTAATCTGTAGCGGCAAGCATAAACCCGTGTCCTTTGGAAAATGGAGGGTCTATCAGACCTATTATGTCCGTGCCCCAACACTCAAACAATCATGAGGCAACAGTTGGGTGTAGCACATTCGGAAGCTAGTGTAAGACCACTCCATGCACTTGACATTGGTGACATTTTTTGGCTGTATCCATGCAGTCGGACATCATTGCTGGCCAATAATACCCGAGTCTTTTGTTATTCATTTTCATTTTTGGCCCTGGCTGATGAGCGCCACACAATCTGACATGTATTTCTTTGACAATATTCTGTGCTTCGACTCTCCTCAAACACCGTAGCCACATCTAGTCGAATTGTAACCACATTTGGTTGAATGATCTTCTGTATAGAATGTTTACCATCAGGGCATAATACATAGCCCTTCTTGTGATATGATGTGCTTCAGACTTGTCTTCTAGCAGCTTTCTAGTATGCAAATATTCTATTAATGGCTTGCGCCAATCTTCGTTGATGTCTGCAACTGTATTTATTGCTTCTTCTTTTCCGAGCTTGTGTAGAGTTTCTAGGTCCATCTAAGACAAGACTTATTTTCCTTGCACTGTGATTTCAATGGAATCCTCCGGGGGACATGCCATTTCCTTAGCAAGTTTTCCTAGAGCGTCGGCATGGGCATTATCTCCTCTAGGAATTTGGTAGAAAGTTACATCAGGGATTTGCTCCAGGAGCTTCATCGTGTACTGATGGTATACTACTAATCTTAGTTTCAAAATTCGGTATTGTCCGGCGACTTGCTGGATGATGAGTTAGGAGTCGCCATAGATGGCAATGTTTGTTATATCCATTGAGATTGCCATTCCCAATCCGATGATTAAATGATTAAATGATTAAAGCTTCATATTCTGCTTCATTGTTGGTGCACGACTCTGTCAGGTGGTATGAGAACCTCAACATACCCTTATCTGGTGTGGTAAAGATCAAACCAATCCCTGTTTTGCCTAGTATAACTGTGCTTCATCCTTTGTCTTTTCTGGCTGATGAAGTGCCATCGAAGTACATCTACCAGTGTCGTGCACTGGAGGATTCCATTTATAGTATTTGTTCATCTGGATACTCGTCGTTGAGAGAGGACCTAACTGGCAGTGGGTGTGCAACGAGAAAGTTATATCAAATTGCAATAAGATCATTGACCATCTTGCTAAATGTCCGGAGAGTGTTGGTTGGGACATCAGATATTACAATGGATTAATTTTTGAGATTAGGGTAATCTTATGAGAGAGCATGTAATGTCTAAGCTTTTGAGCAGAAAAAATTAATGTCAGATGATGCTTCTTAATAAGTGGATACCATATCTACCCTCGTCATTGACTTGGGCTAAGAGGGCTCCAAGAGAGGCATCTAAGGCTGCGGTATAAAGTATCAACGGTTTTATTGGGAAAGGGGCTACCAAGACAAGAGGTGTCATTAAATATTGTTTAACGGCCTCAAAGGCCCGCTAACATTTTTCTTCCCAAATAAATTTGGCGTCCTTTCTAATTAATGCCGAGAAAGACTGACACCTACCTGAGGGATTAAAAATAAAGCATCTCAGATATGTCAACTTCTCCTGAAAGGATTGTAGTTGTTTCAAGATTTTAGGAGGAGGCATTTCCAAGATAGCTTTAATCTTATCCGGGTCGACCTCGATTCCCTGATGACCGACAATGAATCCCAGAAATTTCCCAGAAGTAACGCCAAAGATGCACTTTAAGGGATCATTTTAAGGTCATATCCTCGTAACCATTTGAACACGATCTTTAAATCGTACAAATGGTCTATTTTTTGTTTACTTTTGATGACCAAATTATCCAGGTAGCATTCTACTTGGTTGTGAATGAGGTCGTAAAAAATCTTCATCATTATGCGCTGATATGTTGCTCTGGTGTTCTTTAGGCCAAATGGCATCACTGTGTAGTAGACAATTCCCATCGGTGTTCTGAAGGCTGTAAGTGCTGCATCCTCGAGAGCAATGTTGATTTGGTTGTATCCCCATGATCTGTCCATGAAGGAGAAAATTTCATGTGTCGAAGCGATGCCCACCATCATTTCTGGTATGGATAGTGGAAATTCGTCTTTTGGACATGCCTTATTCAAATCTCTAAAGTCGACACAAACACGAATATGTCCATTTTTTTTTCTTAACATATACAATGTTAGCTAACCATGTGGGGTATTGCTCTTCTTTCAAAAAGTTGGCGTCTATTAATTTCTTCACCTCGACAATGACTTGTTGCTCTATTTCGAGGCGCATTCTCCCAGGAGCTTGTTTTACTATGGTTATATTCTTGTCCACCCCGAGTTTATGAACTACAACCTCTGCTGACAGTCCTGGCATTTCATCGTAGCTCCATGTTAAACAATCTTTGAATTCTGTTAATAGTTTGATCAATTTTGAAGATTCTTCATCATTGATTAGAGAACTTATAAATGTAGGTCGGGGTTGTTCTTCAGTCTCGATGTTAATCTCTTTCAATTCATCAATGGTAGATTTAATTTCTTCCTCAAATTCTGGCAGAGCATCTTCTATTGGTTGATCATTAGAGTCATCTTCTATATCGAGGCAATCCACTTCTGACTCACCAGAAACAACCATGCAAAATTCAGAATCATTGACTGGTCTGACTGTACCAAATCTGAGACCCTCTTTTGAATTTGGAGTTCGACTTTTACCATTCCATAATTTTTCAAAAATTTGAAATTTAACTTTTGGCATTTGTTTTAGTAAGTGTCCCTATTGAATTAACTTTTGAACACAAGGCGAGAAGTAACCAAAAGGTAATTCCATTAATTCATTAGGATCATCATCCAAATTTACATGTTTTTCAAGCTTAGTAGATGTAGAAGCACTATAAAATTTAATTGGCTTTGAACCAACACTACAGACTTCCTAGACCTCTAATCTCTTGACTTTTTGAGAGAGAATCAGAGTAAGGGTCATAACATTTACATAGTGATTTATCCGATCGTACATTGTTTCATATTCATTTTTCTATATATCTTCTAGAGATATCTCGTACTGAGGTTTCTTCTATCTTGTCATTATTATCTCGTCTTCAGAGCTGACTTCATCACCAACATTGATGGTTGGCTGTTGGTGACGGTTGGCCTAGTCCGTTCAACGATTAAATTGATTCTTCCTCGTCCACGTCCCCGGCCTCAACCTCGGGTGTGCGAACTAAAAGAACTTTCACCAACTCGTTGTAAGGGAGTGGTGGAAGATCGCTGAAGCGGAGTTGAATGACCTCCTCTTTGTAATTCTTTTGAATCTTCATCTTCGTTTGTATAACTTCACGAGAGAAGACAATCCTCTTTGGAGGCACGTAGTAGGCGACATCTTTGTGGATACCAACTTCATGTACTGAAAATGGTTGTAGGTCTCCTTTGATGCAATTTTCTTGACCATCTTTGCAGTATTTGATGCACTGGTGTAGAGATGATGGAACCATATTATGCTCCTAAATCCATGGTCGACCTAGCAGAGTGTTAAAAGAGGTCTCGGCATCGATGATATGAAATTTAGCGGTTGTCTCGAGTTCTTCAACCCTCACTATTGATCCGAGGGCTCTTTCTCCCTTTTGGTTGAATCCTCTTAACATTATCTTATCGGTCATAAGCTCTTGAGCTTCAATATCCAAATAGGCCAATGATCGTAGGCTCATCAAGTTAAGAGATGCCCCAGGATCTACTAAAACTCTGGACAACACAAATCTGCCGATGTTGATGGAGAATTAGAGTGGACGATTGTGGTTGGCGGTACCGAGCACTAAGTCTTTGTCTGTGAAGGTTACCCCAGGCTATTTTTTCAACAAACAAACTTCATCTGAGGATGTGCTGGCCAACTGAGCTAAGTAAATTTTTAGGTTAAGCAAAGCTGTAACCAGAGACTCTCTCATCTCCTTTGACTGGATCAAAGCGTCATAGATGCTTAGTCGGGCCGACAACTTCCTAAGATGAGCTAGCACATTATAGTCTACTTTGTATGATCCTTTGATTTTATCTTGACCATGTGGTTCTTCCACTGGTGGGGGTATCTCCTCTTGAGTCATTGTCACTATCTGCTTTCCTTTGTCTGTTGGAGCTTATCTTGGTGCAACACTTTTCTACTCCTTAAGTTAACTTCTGTGATTTCTTCTTCTTAAGATATCATTATTGAATCTTCCAGTGTCTCTTCCTCTTTGTCGGAAAGATTTAAGTTGATGTTAAGCGGTGTACCGTGATGCTCGAGAATTGGCTCCTCATTATCAGTGCTATCGTAAGCGGTGTCATTGATGTCTTCTTTGAACTTGACAGACAACGAGTGACAACGAGTTCATCAGACTTAAGTATGATTTGAGGATCATTTTGGGGATCAAGATCGAAGTTAGATTGTTCATAATCAATTATGTTATCGCCAGAAATTGTTAAAACGTAGCTGAAATCACAATCATTATATTCATAAGACCCCGGAGGGACAAAAAGATAATCATACAACGGATTTTCTTCCTTGAATCTGAGACAACTAATCTAGTAGAGGCAGCCCCTATCCTACCCCTTATGCTATCAAACTTTGTAATGATGCTTTTCTTCTTCTTCTTCTTTGTCCTTGACGATGACGGCTCTCCTGACAAAGCCTTCATCTTGGGCTTGGTATGCTGCGGACTCTGAATAGAGGCCTATTTTGATTCAGATTAGATCTTGTTCTGTATTTTCTTGGATGATCTGCTCCAGACCTCGTTCCATTCTTCATCTCTTGTATATGCAGTCTTCATCTCTTGTATATCCTGTATTTGATTGAGGACCCTCTTGAGTTCATCCCAACTTGTACTTGACAACGACTTCATATATGCTTAAAAATATAAAGCTTGATCAACAAAATTGAGGGTGCTAAGGGAACAATTGATTAACATAATGAGGCTCCACAAAAACTTGACAACGGTTATAGATTTGATAAAGATGTATATATAAAATATTTAATAATGGTAAAGTCACACTTATCAACGCAAGTATACGTATCACTCAAGTAATATAGGACTCTAATGGAGTCCTAGATATCGATCCCACAGGGAGTAATATTAGAGGCTACGAACTAAGATTTTAGAAAAGTAATACTTAATCACAACAATATATTTCAAATTCCTTATCTGTCACAAATAGACAATTGAAATAAATATGTAATTTTAATAACTCTTAAATAACTAATTCTACTAATAAAGCTTTTAATGTGAAATTCAATATATAAGAAAACATCTTTCTACTTGTCAAAAAATTATAGTGAATGGATAAAGTGAATCAGTTCAAATTGGATTGTGCTAAATAGGAGCATACCTATTCTTTACCCTTTAGTCTAGGCATAAAGAACATTGGCTAATCCTATGCTTGGTTACTAAATCTACGGCTAGGCTAGGAGGATACCGACTCTCACTTTGGAGCTCCCACGATCCCCTCATCTGAGGGCTAACATCTACACTTCAACACCCAAACGATAAGACCGAATTGGAGATTTTAGTCTGTCACTCTAAAATCTCCAATTCGACACCTGATAATTTTATTTCCCTATTTATTTGCACCCAATTTCCAAGGGCTTTGACCTCCTTGAATCTTGGATGTAATCTTCACTTTAGTTGTAAAACTCAACATATTTTAACAAATCAATTGGCCAGATTGAAAGTAAATTAAGATCAAAGTGAAAAGATCATCACAATTTCTTAAACATTTTCATGGCTTCACCAATTCAAATCATCATTTCACAAATCT
>NW_018221724.1:30483-37179 GCF_001263595.1 Phalaenopsis equestris
CAAACGGATGTCATGACTTTCTCTAGTTTATTTGATCGAGCCTCACCCTTCAATTCTTGTATTCATCCTTTGGGACAGATACAGAATTTGAGGTAAAGTGCTCTTCCATTTAAACTATGAAAATTATGGGGTCAGTTTGACTTCATCTTTTTCAAAACTAAATTTTTTTAACGTCCTTCCGAAGCGGGCAACGAGATTTCAATTCCGATGACCGACAGCTTCTTACGGGCAAACCCCACATCAAAAATAGTGCCGTCATCCCCCCAATTTTTGGCCAAAATCTTCTTACAAAGTTGTAGAAGAGTTTTCCCAAGAGTTGCCTAAGCATCCCTTTAGAAATTATCCACATTCAATGCACCTTTTGAATTAACTATTGATCTTGCCGTCGGCAGCCTCGAGGGTGCCATCGACAGACCTTCTAAATTATTTTGTTTAGAGTCCCGGGAAAATCTCTCCATTGGTGCCATTGGGCTCGCCGTTGGCGTCCTAGTTCAAATCTTCATATTTTGGTCCTTTTCGCTCCAAATTTGTTCCTTTTTGCATCCTTTTGCTCTAATGAGCATATTTCATCATACCTGCAACAAAATATCAAAAATACCTTTTTTTAAAGTGCAATATCATCAAAATCAGTATAAAATAGGTATGAAAATCTCAACATATTTTCCTTTGGTCAGTACTCCATCCATCTGTTCCAGTATACAGATCAATTGGAGAGATTGGCTCTGCCAAAATCATATTTATGGAACCTTTCTGAGGTTCTTTTAAACATTATTTCAGGATTGTTATGTTCTATTCTTTAAGGTTCCTCTCAGAGCAATCTTTAAAGGCGAGTTTTATCGTATCTTTCCCTTGAGTTCTGAGTAGTTTTCTCTTTCTTTCTCCTTGGCTTGAGATTTTGTGAAATGGTGACTTGAATTGGTTAAGCCTTGAGAATGTTAAAGAAGTTGTGATGATCTTTTCACTTCGATCTTAATTTACTTTCAATTTGGCCAATTGATTTGTTAAAATATTTTGAGTTTTACAACTAAAGTGAAGATTACATCCAAGATTTAGGGAGGTCAAAGCCCTTGGAAGTTGGGTGCAAATAAATAGGAAAATAAAATTATCGGGCGTAGAATTAGAGATTTTAGAGTGACAGACTAAAATCCTTAATTTGGTCCTATCGTTTGGGTGCTGAAGTGTAGATGTTGGCCCTCAGGTGAGGGGAACATGGGAACTCCAAAGTGAGAGCCGATATCCTCCTAGCCTAGCCGCAGATTCAGTAACCAAGCATAGGATTAATCAATGTTCTTTATGTCTAGACCAATGGGTAAAGAATAGGTATGCTCCTATTTGGCACAATCCAATTTGAACTGATTCACTTTATCCATTCACTTTAATTTCTTGACAAGGAGAAGAATGTTTTCTTATATATTTAACTTTACATTAGAAACTTTAATTGTAGAATTAGTTATTTAAAAGTTATTAAAATTACATATTTATTTCAATTTCTTATTAGTGACTGATAATCAATTTGAACTATATTGTTGTGATTAAGTATTGATTTTCTAAAATCTTAGTTCGTAGCCTCTAATATTACTCCCTATGGGATCGATATCTAGAACTCCATTAGAGCCATGTATTACTTGAGCGATACGTATACTTGCGTCGATAAGTGTGACTCTACCATTATTGAATATTTTATATATACATCTTTATCAAATCTATAACCGTTGTCAAGTTTTTGGTACTGTTGCCAAGGAATTAAATCTTCTAGCAACAATATTAAATTCTTATATTTTTAAGCATATATAAAGTCGCTGTCAAGTACAACTTGGGATGAACTCAAGAGGTCCTCAATCAAATACAGGATCCATCAAAACAATCTTTTTCATATACAAGAGATGAAGAATGGAACGAGGTCTGGAGCAGATCATCCAAGAAAATACAGAATAAGATCTAGACTGAATCAAAATAGGTCTCTATTCAGAGTCTGCAGCATACCAAGCCCGAGATGAAGGTTTCGTCAGGAGAGCCGTCATCGTCAAGGACAAAGAAGAAGAAGAAAAGCATCACTACAAATATTTATAGCACGAGGGGGTAGGATAGGGGCTGCCTCCACTAGATTGGTTGTCTTCATGCTAGGGGAAATTGTATCTCCCACTCGTTTAAGTAACTCGCTCACTAAACATCCTTGTTTGGTAGCTAGTCTTTTGAAAACTGTACTAACTCGGGTGATAGGGGTGAATTTATTTCTCTCCTCACCATGTCCATGAAGTGGTGGTAATGCGGCGGCGATTCTCTGGATACTTTCATATCCATCGGTATCCGTCAAAGGATGGAATCTACTTCCTTGTAGGAGTTCCTTGTAGGAGTGGATAAAGGATAAATTTCCTGTAACTCTTCGTCAACTTAATGAGGCTCCTCCTCAACGAGTGTCTCCTTGGGAGTTTGAACTTTGATGGCCCTTGGAACTCTTCTGTTGCGATCACTCCTTTGAGTTTGGGTCAACGGTACAGTCCTCAAACTTGATCCGATTTGAAACACGGGTGGTGGGACAGTTAATCCCTCAGTTGGATCCTCAATAATCATTACTTATTTCCCCCTAGTAGCAACGGGGACAGTAGGTTTGGCGGGTGTCGTGACAGTAGTAGTTTTAGACTTCAAGCAGGTAAGGATGCAGGTAGGGAAGTCTTGAAGGCAATTCTTACTGAAGTTTGTAGACGGTTCCTGTATTTTCGATGCCGCGATCTTCATTATCACAAAGGGGGCTTTCCTAAGGATGACCTCGAGATCTTTAAATCTGGCTCCAAACTTGATGGTAGGATTGAGATTACGAGCTTCGTGGCTCATTGGCAGGTTGCATGAAAAGGTCGGCGTTGGGTAGGCCATTGCAGCAGGCTTTAAAGCAGAAAGTTTTGGGGTTAGCTATATGGCAAAAAACCTCGTAATTTTTTAGTGCAAGCACTGAAAGTAGAGGTTCATTTGTAGACCGGGGGGTCTTAATTTATGAGAATTTTTAAAATTTTGTTTAAGAAAAATAAGAGGTGTGAAATTTAATTAATGTAAGAAAATTTTAAAGTGCACGCAGCACAACACGATTTACAAAGTAGCAAATCAAATTTGAAAGGGAGATGTGAAGTATTTTAGGACCCAGTACGGGACCCATGTAGTGGCAGACCATGGCCAGGTGAAACTAGTCCACTGACACACCTAATGGGGGTCCGACCCCCATGAAAATTTAAAAAGTCCTTAATGGCCTTTTGAACCCCTCTGTTCAAAGATGGCTGAATAGCCAGTCCTGAAGTCCAAGGAGTTAGCTGTACTTTCCCAAGATAGAAATGGGTAAAGTATGCCAACGGAAGAAGGGTAAATTGGTTCAAGAGGGAAATGGACACATTATCAATGTGTGAAGATAATATTTTTTGATTTGTATGGAGAGAAAGACTTTTTCCCAACGGAGTCGCCAGAAGCTGTCGGCGCTATTTTGTGTTGGAGGGAGTTGCCCGTAAGAAGCTGTCGGTTACCGAAATTGAAATTCCGTCGCCCGCTTTAGAAGGATGTTTTAATTTACATATATTTTTAGTTTTATAAAAATATTAAATCAAACTGACCCCATATTTTTCATAGTTTAAATTAAAGAGCGTTGTACCTCAAATCTTGTATCAATCCCAAAGGATAAACACAAGACTTGAGGATGAGGCTCGATCAAATAAACTAAGGAATATATGACATCCGTTTGGTCTGTGAAACCTTTGTATTTGCCGACAAGTTCCCCTATTTAATATAAAGAATTAAATAGGGTTTATATTAAGCTGGGTTTGGACATGCTTCCTATAAGGGCAAGCCCCTATAATTAATTACATCTTAAATGACTAAAGTCACCTAAGAAGACTCTCGATAAAAATCAGGAAATATTATCTTCAAGTTATTTCAAAGGGTTGTACTTTTCAATGAGATCAAACGTAGAGGTGTGCAAGGGGATTGGTTCAAATTTGGAACATTTTGTTGTAGAGTCCAAAGGAGGAAGAACTAGGGGATGTCATGGATCCAGAGCATAACCTCGGTGACTTCCCAAACTATCCTAATGTTTGGCTTTATTTTTTAGGAGAAATATTTAGGTGTTTCATCCTGCCAATTTTATTATCTAGGGCTTACATTTGTGTGAAACTATCACACAAATAACCTGGAAGATGTGAGGGTTTAGCTCGTGAAGGGCGACAACCTCAGAATCTTAAGACGAGTTAGGGCTTATATTGTATAGCCGGGCTGCTCAAAGGCCTAAAGATAATGTGAGGATTTTTGTTGCATAAGCAAGCAACCTCGAAGTACTATAGCTTTGTTGTTTAAGTCTAAGGAAGGAAGATTGGTTTAGCTGGGGAAGACAGGTTTTTCTGTTGAAGATGGTCGTGCTGCCCACCATGCTAGCTCCAAGCTCCTTGTCACGATGAGTTTGAGTTTTCTAATGTGTCAAGTTATGATGTCAAATCTGATGACCCTATGGTTGAAGTTCTTTAAATTTTATGGGGGGGCATGTTAAAGTTGAGTAGAGCGACACCGGTTAGGTCCTACGGTTCCCTCGTTCTGACACCACTATTTTCTATTAGATTCACTTAGTCCAAATGAACTTACTAAACTCAACTTAATGAGTCCAATAATTTCATTTAGACTGTGGGAAGCCTCATTAGCAACCGTAGGTTACCTCCTTCGAGGGATTTCCGATCATCTGATAAATATGTCTTAATTTAGTTGAAGTTGTAGTTTTGTGTCATGTTTGTGATTAAATTTTGAGTTGTTTTATATTTTGAATGTCGTGGAGATGAATTTTATCTTTGTTGATTATAATTTTGGTTTTGGTTTTGGTTTTGTGGCTATCCTGATAGTTTTAGTTTTCATGTAGGGTGGCGTCGTTGTTTAGCATGCAAGTTTGCACGTATCGTATAAAAGTACAGTATGAAACAGTATGAAAGTACAAGAAATACAACACTAAAAACTGTAATAGCGTACCTGGTGAGTCTTCTCACTTCACCATCTGAAACTCAAAAGGCATGTTAAGGCAATTTATATGAAATAGAGAAGTAAAATTTTGATGACCTACCTAACCCTAGGTCATATCTTGGTGGGTCCTTAAAAGTTTAATTAAGGATGATGTTGCCAAGCAAAATATATTAAGTTTAGTAGGTCTCCGAGGTATCTAAGAGATCTAGAGAAAGAAGCAGGTCTGTGCTGCTCTCTCGCTACCTGGTGGAAAATCCCAAGTTCTTTTAAACTTATTATGTTGCGTAATATTTCATCCTGTAAATACCCTTAATGCTTAGTGAGCATTGATGTCTCAATTATCCCTAAGAGTAAGGTAATTATCATCTGTAATTTAGTTTTGAGTTTTGAAGATTATGTGGGTGAAGACCTTTAAAGAGGCAAGTTAGTGTTATTGGAACACTTAGCCAAATTTTGGTCCTAATTGGGCTTATAGTGTTTGAAAGATGTTGGGTTTGTTTCTCTAATCCTCATTTAATCAATTTTGATTTAGCCTAAGACACTACTAAGCCCTTAAGACTTAGGTAAGTGTCTTAGTTAGTTTTAAAAAGGTTAAGCTTTAAATGATCATGATTCATGATTTGAATTTCATTTAAAAATCAAAATAGGGGTATTAAATTGATTAATTATTGACTTCAAAAGTCATACCCCTAAGTCCTGGGTTCATTTTAATTTAATAAACTTCCAAATTCTAATAATTTAGAAATTTATTAACTTATCTTTTCAATTAAGAAAGTGAGGTTAGTTTTTACCAATTAACCCTTTGTGTTTCAAACGTCTAAATTAAGATTTGAGGTTACCCATTTCCCTCCTTAAATTAAGCCTAAATTTTAATTAGGGCTAAATTTCCAAAAGTACACATTTTCCCTTAAGGTTCTAACACTTCATACTTTGTCAAATTCAATTCAAATGACTTTGAAATTTTTACCTTACCTCATTCATGGGTCAATTAAGACATTAGAGGAGAAAATACGATTTTTGAAAATTTAATTTAATTTATATAATTATTTTCATGCAAAAATAGGACTTTTCAAAGAAAATTTCTAACTTGAGCAAAGTAAATTCTAATCCCTAGAAATTTTTACTCGAGGTAGACGTAGACCAGAGAAGCCTTTGGACTAAACTTTATGGGTTTTTTGAATTTTATTTGAATTTTAAGAATCATTTTAAGTTCTGGGTTATTTATTAAATATAAAATATTTTAAATGGAGAAAATTAAGTTTTATATTTTTAAAAAATCCTCATAAGGTTAGAGAACTTAGAGAAGAAAATTTTATATTTTTCTGAGTTTTATTTGATTTATTGGAATTATTTTTAGTGAAAACTCATTTTTAGCCTTTAAAAATTATTTTTAAGTTTTGAAATTCAGTACCTTTGTTTAGAAAATGAGGAAAAATATTCTAATTGTTCCTAAGTGCTTAGGAAGCAATTTAGAAAATTTCCATGACTTTTATTATTTTTGTGATTTTTTATGGATTTTTAATTATTTAAATATTTAAAATAGGTTAAAAATCAAGTTTTTATTTTGAACTCTATTTTATTTTGAGAAAATACCCTTGATTACAGAGAACTCAAAAAATAAGTTTTTATAAATGTTTGAGTTATATTTTGATTTTTAAAAATCATTTAAGTGCCATAAATGTTATTAATCTATGTTATTCAACTTAAGTTACCAAATGA
>NW_018221724.1:37221-42795 GCF_001263595.1 Phalaenopsis equestris
GAATTTTTATGGCGAGTTCTCTATGGCGAGTTCTCTGGATCCAAAACAACAGTAGAGATTAAAAATCAAGTCATTTTGTTGTTTGTATTTTCCAAAATTAATTAGTTAGTGATTTAGGGGTTTGTGGAGATTAGGTTCATTTTGAATGACTTGGCTCATAAGAAATTTTCCTAAAGGTTCTCTGGTCATCATAAACATTCCAAAATTTTCTTGGATTTTTAAAAGCAACGTGCTAATTTCCATGATTATTTTAAGCAAATAATGCACATAAAATTGAAAAATATGATTCTCTATCTAGGGACCTCCTCTAACTTTGAAAAAATCAGGGAATGTTCCCTAAGACAAAGGTAATAACATGCTAAAATTTCAAGCCATGGTGATATTACTACATGCATGGAGAATCAAAACATCTAAATTAGTGTTTAATTAATTAAAAATAAAATATGCATCACATGGACTTAAAATTATTTCCACATTATTCTCCTCTGTTCACTAAGCAAGAGTGTATTTTTATTTTATTTTTGTAATTTTTCTATATCAAGATATGGATTTTTAATGCTAGGGATAATTTTCTAATTTTTTAAATCCTTATTTATTTATTTAAATGCGTGGCTCCACATCAACCTACGGCGGCTCCAAAGCTCCACTTGGCGCAGTCCTATTCGACGCCGCCGTCCACCTCAGGGCTGACTCAGCCCGCGGTTTATGTTCCGAAGCACTGTCCGGCTTGATCTCGACCTTCCATCCAATAAACGCGCGACCAAACGGTTCCCCGTCATCATCCCCGATAGCCTAGCCCGAGAACCGTCCATCTTCTAGCCTTAAGATCTCTCTCGTTTCTTAAACAATTTGGATGAATTTTTTTTAAAATGCTCGCATAGACTAGACGATCACATCCATAATGTTGTGATGCCATGAAATCAACTCAAAACAAATGGAGAGTTCTAATAGGCTTGGGAAGAAGAGAAGTTTTAAACCTTTTCTCTGAGAAGTGAAGCTTCGATCAGAGAGTCTTGGCACGTTTGTTGTGATCCAAAGAGACAAGGGATTGAGTCTCTGGTCTTGGTGTAAGGCCTAAGTATGATTTTGATCATGACCAGATTTGGGTGTTGGTCTAGAGTTATGGTAGAGGCTCTGTAAGTGGGGGATTTGATAGGGCTTAAACTTCTTTCACTGTCGTGATGGTGTGGTTGAAGTTAATTTGAGTTTGGTGGACTGTGGAGGTCGACCAAAAAAAAATAAGTTAGATAAATATGTTGAGATTTTCATACCTATTTTATATTGATTTTGATGATATTGAACTTTAAAGAAAGATATTTTTTATGTTTTGTTGAAGGTATGTTGAATTATGGTCCTTGGAGTAAAAAGATGCAAAAAGGAGAGAATTTGGAGCAAAAAGGACCAAAATATGAAGATTTGATCTTGGGCGCCGACGGTGCCATTGACGCCACCAATGATAGGTTCTTTCCGAGAGTCCAGAATTAAATATTCTAGAAGGCCGCCGATGGCGCCAACGAGGCTGCTGACGTCGAGAACGATGGTTCTATCAATAGAAGCATTGAATGTGGATGATTTTTGAAGATACACTTAGGTAACTCTTGAAAACTCTTCTACAAATCTAAGAAAAACATTTTGGAGGCCAAAAAAGGGAGTCCAGAGAGTCCAGAGTGTTCAGAGAGTGTCGAGAGGTCTTAGTGTGTCCAACGGAGTGTAATTTAGGGTTAGGTATTGTGAGGAATTCTTTGAGAAATTGTAAGTGTGGAAGGAAAGTGAGAGATTTCTTCCTCCTTACCACTTCAAAGGAGAATTCTGTGTGCTATAAAGAAAAGAAGAGATCCAGAGGAATTTCGAGGAGTTACTTAGGGAGGAATTCAAGATAAGTTATATTTACTTATTGAAGTTTGTATGACTTTACTTTTATATATGAAATACAAGTTTTGTCGTATCTTCTCCATGATTTCTGAGCAGTTTTCTCTGTCTTTTTCCTTGTCTTAAGATTTTGTGAAATGGTGATTTGAATTAGTTTTGCCATGAGAATGTTAAACAAGTTGTGATGATCTTTTCACTTTAATCTTAATTTACTTTCAATCTGGCCAATTGATTTGTTAAAATATGTTGAGTTTTACAACTAAAGTGAGGATTACTTCCAAGATTTAGGGAGCTCAAAGTCCTTAAAAGTTGGGCGCAAATAAATAGGAAAATAAAAATTATCGGGGGCAGAATTGGAGATTTTGGAGGGACAGACTAAAATCTTAAATTCGGTCATATCGTTTGGGTGCTGAAGTGTAAATGTTAGCCCTCAGGTGAGGGGAATGTGGGAACTCTGAAGTGAGAGCCGGTATACTCCCACCCTAGCCACAGATTCAGTAACCAAGCATAGGATTAGTTAATATTCTTTATGCCTGGTCAAAAGGGTAAAGAATATGTATGCTCTTATTTGACACAATACAACTTGAACCGATTCAATTTATCCATTCACTTAAATTTATTGACAAGAAGAAGGATGCTTTCTTATATATTGAACTTCACATAAGAGGTAGAATTAGTTGATTGAGAGTTTGAGAGTTTATTAAAATTACATTTTTATTTTAATTTACTATTATTGACAAATATGCAATTTAAACTAAGTTATTGTGATTAAGTATTGATTTTCGAAATCTTAAGTTCATAGCCTCTAATATTACTCCCTGTGGGATCGATATCCAAGACTCCATTAGAGCTCTGTATTACTTGAGCGATACGTATGCTTGCATTGATAAGTGTGACTTTGCAATTATTGAATATTTTATACACATCTTTATAAAATCTATAACTGTTGTCAAGTTTTTGATGTCGTTGTCGGGGATTTTAATCTTCTAGCAGCAGTATGAAATTCTTGTATTTTTAAGCATATATAAAGTCTCCGTCATGTTTTTGGTGCCGTTGTTTGGGAGGATTGCCCGGGAGTAAAAATTAGATTAAAAAAAAATCATAATTAGAGTAACGGACAAATTAAGACCGTCAGAAAACTTTTACTTGAATTGCAACTTATTTTCATATTTAGTTAACTATTTTTCTCTGTACTAATTTCAATTTTATGCATAAATTTAGACCTGAAAATCTTATACCATACGATTCAGAGTTAGAACGCACTGTCAGGAGAATTAGAAAACTAAGAAAAGAACCTAGAAATCCTGACACAATGGAAAATAATGTGAACAATCAAGGAATAGAAAATGAACATCAACCGAGACCTCTATGAGATTATGCAAATCCTACAACAGATGAAATTCACTTATCTATCCAAAATCCTGATGTAGATGATACAAAATAATCAATTTGGAGGTACACCAAATGAAGATCCTAATTTACACCTCGTTAGTTTTTTAGAACTTTATGCTACCTTTAAATATGAAAGAGTTTTGAACGATGCTGTTAGACTTAGACTTTTTAGTTTTTCACTTAGGGATAAGGCTAATATGTGGTTAAATTCGTTAGCACCTGGATCTATTATAACTTGGGGAGAACTTTCACAAAAAATTCTATCCAAATATTTCCCTCCATCCAACCTCCATCCAAAATCCAAAACAACTAAACTTGGAAATGACTTAACTTCATTTTGTCAGATTGATGGAGAGTTGATATATGAAGCTTGGGAGAGATTTAAAGATCTTCTTAGGAAGTGCCCACATCATTGGTTTCCAGATTGGTTGATAATTCAAACTTTTTACAATGGATTAGTGGGATCTCTTAGATCGATTATAGATGCTGCGGCTGGTGGTTCTTTAATGTCAAAACCTTTTGATGAGGCTTATTCATTAATAAAAGAGATGGCTACCAATAATTTTTAATGGCCCTCTGAAAGGATAAATATTAAAAGAGTAGCTAATATCCATGATTTTAATGCAATATCTATGTTAGCTTTGCAGATTGCTGCAATATCAAGGAAATTAGATCATTAGGAAATGAATTATTCTCCAACACCTACTATGATGGAAGAGAATTCATCTAGGAAATTTGTGGATGTTCAACCTTCTTATGAGACTCTAAATGCTATTAATAATAGACCCAATAGTCCTTATTCAAACTATTATAACCCAGGTTCGTAGAGTCATCCTAACTTTAATTGGAATAACAATTCTTCTACAAATCAATAATGGGTAAACAACCCAGTAAACCCATTGTGAAATTCATCCAACCAAGGAAATGTTAATTATATACCATCTTATCCTCCAAGATTTAGCAGTAGCACTCAATTTAAGGAAAATAAGTTGTCTATGGAAGAGCTGATACTGAACATGGGTTAACAATTGCAAAATCAAGGAAATCAATTACAAATTCAAGGAAACCAACTACAAAATCAAGGAACTGCTATAAAAAATGTTGAAAACTAATTGGGGCATATCGCTACTGCGCTTAGTAACCGAACATTGAGAACTTTTCCTAGTACTGTGGAATTAAATCCTAAAGATAAATCCTGGAATTAAATCCTAAAGATCAAGGAAAAGAACAGATAAAAGTGATACAAATATGAAGTAGAAAAGAATTGGAAACAAGAGTATAGAAAGAAATGTAAACTGAAAAAGAGAAAGTGGATTTAGAAAAAGAAAAGGATCATGAATACCCAAATTTAGAATATCCACTTACACCAACGAAAATTACTATGGAAAAACCTCCACCACCGTTTCCTCAAAGATTAAGCAACACAAAAAGAATAAACAATTTTCCAAGTTTATAGAAATTCTTAAGAAATTAACATTAAATATTCCTTTCGTAGAAGCTTTAGAGAAAATGCTCAATTTTGTGAAGTTTATGAAAGATATTTTGAACAAGAAAAGGAAGTTCACTGATAATGAGACTGTTGCACTTAGCGAAGAGTGTAGTGCAAGTATTTAGAGAAAACTTTATAAAAAATTAAAAGATCATGGTAGTTTTACAATACCGTTTGCTATTGGTGAAAAATTTTATGGAAGAGCTTTATGTGATTTGGGAGCCAACATTAATATTATGCCTCTATCAATTTTCAAAAGATTAGGATTAGGAGAAGTCTCACATACTTCTGTAACTCTTCAGTCAGCGGATCATTCAGTTACTTATCCTAGGGAGTTATAGAAGATGTGTTAGTAAAAGTTTATAAATTTATCTTTCTTGTGGATTTTATTATTTTAGATATGGAGGAAGATAAAGAAATACCTATAATTTTTGGGAGACCTTTTTTAGCTACTGGAAGAGCTATAATAGATGTTCCAAATGGAGAATTAACTATGAGAGTTAACGATTAAGAAGAAACTTTTAACATTGCAAAATTTATGAAATACCCTGATGTTGAAAGAGACAATGAATGTTTTTGCATGGAAATTAGTGAACATCTATTCAACGAACATTTTAAATAATATTTTGAAGAAAAAAAAGATTTTGAAGGCAAAGATGAAGTTATTTTTGGATGAAATAGAAAATGAAGAATTATATTATGTTTAGGAAAGATTTGAGATGCTGGATATTACAGGAAATGCTGATAAGAATCTAGTTCCTTCAATTATAAAACCATCTGAACTTGAGTTGAAAACATTGCCTAACCGCTTGAAGTATGTGTTT
>NW_018221724.1:42936-44292 GCF_001263595.1 Phalaenopsis equestris
AAAATTTGTATGCATAGAATTATACTGGATGAACAATATAAACCAAGAGTTGATCCACAAAAGATATTGAACCGAATGATGAAAGAAGTAGTAAAAAAGGAAATTTTAAAATGGTTTGACGTTGGAATTATATATTCTATTTCATACAATGCTTGGGTAAGTCCAATTCATTGTGTTGCTAAGAAAAGAGGTGCGACAGTTGAAGCACAAGAGAATAATGAATTAATACCTATCAGACAAGTTACTGGGTGGCGCATTTATTTGCATTGACTATAGAAAATTAAATACTGCCACTAGGAAAGATCACTTCCCTTAACCATTCCTAGAACAAATATTGGATAGACTTGCTGGGCACAAATATTTTTGTTTTTTAGATGGATATACCGGCTACCATCAAATTCCTATTGCTCTTGAGGATCAAGAAAATACAACATTTACTATTCATTTTAGAACTTTTGCTTTTCGAAGAATGCCTTTTGAATTATGTAATACACCTGCAACATTCCAGAGATGTATGATGTCTATATTTAGTAAGTTAATTGTTGATGTAATAGAAGTGTTTATGGATGATTTCTCTGTATTTGGAACATCATTTGATGCATGCTTAAATTATCTTGAAAAAGTTTTGGAGTTATGCGAAAGAACTAATTTAGTTCTAAATTGGGAGAAATGTCAATTTATGGTTGCAGGAGGAATAGTGTTAGGGAATAAAATTTTGGAAAATGGTATGGAAGTAGACCCTGCAAAAATTCAAGTTATATCTAAATTAACACCTCCTACTCATGTAAAAGGGGTTAGAAGTTTTCTTGGACATATTGTTTTTAATAGGCGTTTTATTAAAGATTTTTAAAAAATTACCAAACCACTATGCCAACTTTTAGAAAAGGATAAGAAATTTGAGTTTACTAAAGATTGTTTAAACGCCTTTGAGTTATTAAAAGAAAAGCTAATCACAGCCCCTATAACAGTTTCATCCAACTGGGAGAAACCATTCGAACTGATGTGCGATGCTAGTGATTATGCTATTGGAGCTGTTCTTAAACAAAGTTATGATAAGATTTTTAAAGTTATATACTACACTAATAAAACTCTTAACGATGCTCAAATTAACTACACTGTTACTAAAAAAGAGTTACTGGCTATTATGTAAGCTTTGGATAAATTTAGATCTTATTTAATTGAAGCTAAATGTGTTGTGCATATTGATCACTCTGCTATTAAATATCTGATGCAAAAGAAGGATGTTAAACCAAGGTTGATTATATGGATACTTTTGATGTAAGAATTTGATCTTGTGGTTATTGATAGAAAGCGAACTGATAATCAAATTGCTGATCATTTGTCAAGATTAGAAAA
>NW_018221724.1:45675-46713 GCF_001263595.1 Phalaenopsis equestris
AATGCCGAGAGTGATTATCACTGACGGAGGATCCCATTTTAGGAATAAATACATTTAAGGATTGATAGAAAATTTTACTGTTGTTCATAGAATCTATAGTAACACTGCCGTTGCCGGTCCCAAGCCCGGATGAGAAAAGTGGAGGGTTGCGTTAGGGAGTCGACAGCCAGCGTAAAACTTGTCGAAAAAATCATGACATGAATCCTTTTGATCATTGTGTAAGTGCTAGGGCGTCCCCTGGAAGCGACGCGCTGTATAGCCTGAATACAGTGAAAAGTGTGCAAGGGCCGCTACACCGGCGCCCGGGTGTAGTGTTAAATAAGCAAGGGTTCCCACATTACGGGCGAATGCGGGTAAAGAAGTTAGTCCATGAAACTAATGAAACTAATATTAGGATAGGATCTTGGAATATAGGCACTCTCAATGGTAAATTAATGGAATTAGTTGATATTATGATTCATAGGAAAATTAATATCTTATGTATTCAAGAAACTAAGTGGGTGGGAGAAAAGGCTAAGGAGATTGATAATTTAGGTTTTAAACTTTGGTATTCTGGTAAGAGTCGCACTAGAAATGGTGTAGGTGTAATTATAGATAAGAGTTTGAAAGATAATGTTGTAAAAATTAATAGAGTTGGTGATAGAATTATAGCCCTTAAGATTATCATTGATACTAAGATTTTTAATATTATAAGCGTTTATTCTCCTCAAGTAGGTTTAGATACAGGGTCTAAAGATAAATTTTGGAATGACTTAGAAGACTTAATACAAATGATACCTCTTGAAGAAAGAATTTTTATTGGAGGAGATTTAAATGGACATGTCGGTAGAGTGGTAGAAGATTTCAGAAATATTCATGGTGGCTACGGTTTTGGAGTAACTAATGAAGAAGGTAAAGTTATTTTAGATTTTGCTTTAGCGTTTGATTTTGTTATTACTAATACTTTATTCAAGAAAAGGGATGAACATCTTATTACTTATAAGAGTGGATCTAATAAAACACAAATTGATTATTTTCTTATGAGAAGAAGAGATCGTC
>NW_018221724.1:48384-67573 GCF_001263595.1 Phalaenopsis equestris
TTGTGCACACTGATCACTCTGCTATTAAATATCTAATGCAAAAGAAGGATGTCAAACCAAAGTTAATTAGATGGATACTTTTGATGCAAGAATTTGATCTTATGGTTATTGATAGAAAGAGAATTGATAATCAAATTGTTGATCATTTGTAGAGATTAGAAAATCGTGAATTATCAGACACTGACAATGAAATCACAGACAGTTTCCTTTATGAACAACTTTATAATATTAATGAGTGGAAAACACCATGGTATGCTGATGTTTTTAATTATATTGTAAGTGATATTTTGCCACCTATGCTGACACTGCAACAACAAAGAAAATTCATTCATGATAAATTGCAGTAAACTATTAATTGTAGTAAACTACGTTTATAAGTGGATTGAAGCACAAGATTTACCTCATTGTGACGCTAAAAGTGTTTCAAGATTTTTAATGAAAAATATTTTCCCTAGAAACGAATTGTCGAGAATGATCATCGCTGACAGAGGATCCCATTTTAGGAATAAATTTATTTAGAGATTGACAGAAAAGTTTAATATTATTCATAGAATCTCTAATGCCTATCACTCTCAAACCAGTGGGTTAGCTGAAGTTTCTGATAGTGAGATTAAACAAATACTTGAAAAGACTGTAAACCCTAGTAGAGTAGATTGGTCCACTAGACTGGATATCGCATTATGGGCTTACAGGACTGCTTATAAAACTCCTATTGGAATGACTCCTTACAGGCTAATTTTTGGAAAGACTTGTCACTTACCAATAGAATTGGAGCATAAAGCATATTAGGCGATTAAATAATTCAATTATAATTTGAAAGATGCTGGTGAGAAGAGATTGTTACAATTGAATGAATTTGAAGAATTATGAAATGAATCTTATGATAACGACAGAATTTAACATAAGAAACTAAAGTTATGGCATGTTCGGAAGATTAACCAGAAGAACTTTGCACCAGGACAAGAAGTTTTGCTTTACAATACAAGGCTGAAGTTATTCCCTGGGAAATTGAAGTCTCGTTGGCTAGGAACCTTTACTGTGACTCAAGCTTATACTTACGGAGCTATTGAAATTGAAGATCAAAAGACTAGGGATAGATTTAACGTAAATGGACATAGATTACAGCCGTATTTTGAGGGTAAAAGACAAAATTTTAAAGAGATTTTAATGATCAATCAACCTGAATAATATCTGAATAGGTCGGGCTAACGATGTTAAACCAAGCGCTTTATGGGAGGCAACCCATAGTTATCCTTATTTTTATTTAAATTATAGTATTTTTTTTTGAAATTATTGTTAGTTTGTGGTAGTATTGAACTGTACTAATATTTACCTATGAATCATCATAAAAATTGGATCCATAGAGAAAATTGGAACGCATTCGGACCAGAGCAAAACTGTGAAACTTTTGCCTTAGGCGCCGACGGCGGTCTCTACACCACTGACGGCGGGCTCGACGCCGCCGACGATAGGTTTTTCTTGAGAGCCCAGACAATTAATTCTAAAGGCTCGTCAATGACGCCATCGACGTCGCCGACGGTGAGAATGACAGGATGATGGTTTCCGGAGTTTGAAATGATGGTTTTTGGCAATTTTAGGCAAGATTTACTCCCTATAAACCTCCAAATTCAATTCTTAAATTAGTATTACCCCAAAAACAAAGTGAAACTCCACCAAATTCATCCCTATGGCTTCCCATTCTACTGAAAACCTTAGATTTTGAGTGTTCAACTGAAGAAAGTTCATTAGTTCTAAGGCGCAACGAATCTTTAACAAAGTACTGACAAAGAAGAGATTAATCAAAGAAAGAGGATTCGTGAATCGAGTATATAAAGAAAGAGGATTTATGAATCAAGGATTAAACAATCCTTTGACAGTAATTGAAGAGATGATTGTGCGATGATGATGGGAAGTGTTGTGCTACACCACAGCCGCTGTAGTTGTTCCTGTAGTGAAGGAGTTTTATGCTAATTTGCATGAAATCAACCAGAGAGGCGTCTATGTGTGAGGCAGATGGATAACTTTTACTCCTGTGTGGATTAATGAGTTATATATGATCGAGAATGTTCCTGTCTGCCATTATTCCAACTTTTTCCCTATAAGAAATTTGATGAATGAAATCTACCAATATACAATATTTGATGGACGAGGCTGAAGACTGGGAAATGAGAGAAAACGGGTATGTTAGGTTCTCGACTACACTTCTAAACCCCGTTTATAAACATTGGCACTTCTTCATTTTTGTAAAACTATTACCAATGATGAGGATCAGTAAAGTTACTAAAGAGAGTGCTATTCTGAGTTACTGTATTCAAATGAGGCTGCTGATTGATATTGGATCAATAGTTGTTAAGTTGATTTGGGCCTGATCGTTCATGGATCAACTTATGGGCTTGTATATCTTTCAATAATTTTCTTACTCTGCAGTCAGTTCTAAGTATCTTATGAGAGTTGGGAAAATGTACTTCTACCTTGGAAGCCTTTGGACCCTACTGAGAAGTTCCCAGCCAATGAAGATGAAAATGATATGACTATTATTGTGGATCAATCGTCTCAGAATTCACTTCCTATTCAGCCTTTAGTTCCAGACAAGACACTAGTGATCCTTCGCAGAATCAAGAAACTAGAGAAAGAGGTACAAAATGTTATGAATGCATTTAATAATATCTCTTATTTTTTTGATCATCTAGATTGGAGGATGAAAGAGCATTTTGATCACTCTGGACATATCAAAGAAAGTTTGATACCATTGATGAGAAAGATGGGATTGATATAAGGGGGACTCTACTGAAGAATTCCCATACCGACCCTTCTATAACCTCTTCGTTCATGTTTAATTGATGGGCACTATTAGGGGAGAAACAAGCACTGAATCAGAGGAGTAGTAGATTTACTGTACTACCTATATGTCTATATGTGTGATTTGATTTGAACTTATGTGTTTAATTCTCTTTCAAAATTTTCTTTTAGATCTCAGTATAGTTGAGATTGAGCATAAAATGTTTGTTTTCTGCGTTTAGAGTGTTGTGGCTTGGATTGCAATGTTGAATTGATGTATTAAGGTTGAGAAAATACCAAACTTATGTGTGTCATGTAACGTGTATTGTAACCCTTGGATTTTATATATAATTGTGATGTTTTGTTTCATGAATGTTTATTTGTGTTAGTGCATCATTTAATCACTTAAAATTTATGTTTAGAATGATTAAACGGATGTCGATAAGGCTTAAAAGTGATCAAAATCACAAAAATTTAGAAATTGAACCAATTTTGAAAATCTCGCAGACGGCGCCATTTGCTGACAGTGTATTTTTCCTGAGACTTAGGCTATTTAATTCAATAGAGCTCGTTGACGGCGCTAGACCCAGCCAATGGTGAGATACTGAAAAACACTTTTCACCACGATTTAGACCAGTCAATCGCCACTATTCATCATCCCCTTCCTCTTAAAAAATGAAAATTTTGATCTAGGGCTTGAAGATCTTGGATTTGGGGCGATTTTGGGGCAATTTCAAGGCTTTTAGACATCAGATTTCATCATCTCTCGGTAAGAGCTTCACTCCAACCTAAAAATATTTGATTTTCACCTTGAATTTCTTCCGCATTGAGGAAATCCGAAAAAATTAAGAATGTGGAGAAAATATTTGGAAGAAATTCATGGAACTTAGTTTTGAACTCTTAGAAGCAATTATTTGCATATTTGAAGTATATTTTGGAATTTTTCTATAATTTTGATTAGATTGAAATGACTCCGTGACAAAAGAGGCGACTTGAGTTTGACGAGTCTCGCTTCATCAATGCAATCTGGAGTTGAAGCTGAAGATGATGAAGAATGGGTTTACTCTATGAAACCCATCAGTTAAGCTAATTTAAAGACGTACGAATCCCATGAAGCATGGAGATTTGGGAGTAAGAGTAAAGAACCTTCTACAATTAGAGATATCCCCTCTACTAGTTATGACCTTCCTTCCTCTAGTTCCCCTACCCTTAACAATTTAATGAATGAGTTAAACTTGCAACGAAAAAGTATAGAGAATAAATGAAAGAATCAGGGGATTAGAACGTAGACATGATTATGATAGTGAGTACCTACAGAGGCATTCTGACTTTGAGATAGCTTACTACGAAGCTCAGGCCCGACACTACAGAGGTGAGCCTGATGTTACTTTTCCTGAATGCCCCCGTTAGACTCAGTATCAGCCCAATCCTCCTGCTGACGAAGGAGACGGGGATATAGTATGTAATTTTGATATATGATAGTGATTAATATACTTTTGTTTTGTGCTTTTGTAATTTAGATAGATGTTTGTCTGTATGTACTTTCATTTTATTATCTATTTAATTTTATGTTTGCATAAATTTTTAGTATTGTAGTTTGAAATGTGCATGTGTAGTTATAATAGACTTTGATTAGTACTTTGTAAATTTGTGATGTGATGTGATTTTTTTTGCATTGTGATGTATTTGTAGTTGTTTTTATTTAGTATTGTGATGTGTTAGTGAAATATTGTGTTTGTATAATGTTTAGTTTTGTACTTATTTCCAAATTTCATTACCAAGCAAATTCCCTAATGATTTATATGTATAGAAAGCTCCTAATATTACAGACCAGTTGAAGTAAAATTTTGAGAAGGAACTGCAAAAATTCAAGAATAATGAAAATGCCTAAAGTGCTGAGGTATGATTTATATTTAGAAATTTTCTTTCCACCTGTTTCATTCCATATTGAAAAATTTAAGTTTGGGGGAGAGAAGAAAAAGATTAATTATTATATGTTCTCAATTTAAATATTTTCAAAAATTATTAATATGATATTTTGTAGTGAATTTAATTCAGGTAACTATAATTTATAAATATTTAAATATTATGGTAGATTAAAGGAATATTTTTGTAAGGAAAATTAATTTTGTAGATTAAGATATTTAGTATAAGAGAATAAGACTGTAGTTAATTATTTAAAGTAAGGAAAACTATATTTTGAAATATTAAGAATCTTAGAAACTCATTTGAGAAGAAAAGATTGGTGCTCAATGATGTAAAAACTATGAAATACTTATAAGGCAAAGGAATGCTTTGAGTTTCAAATTTAGGGTATTGACAAAAATCCCTGAAAAAGAAAAGAAAAATATATAGGATTGAAAGCAATCCAAATGAAAAAGAAAATATATATATAAGTGAGGAGAAGCTTGAGGAGATGCCTAATAAAAAATTGGCTTCACTTGGACCTACCTAAAGGGAAAACCTAAATACATTCTCGAACTTATATTTATGGAATAATATCTTTACTTGTAGTGTTCTCATGAAGTTCCTATCATTTGAATTTTCTAAGTGACTTGATATTATAACATATAATCATTCTTGAAATGAATAGAAAACTAGAACTCTTAAACTTGATGACTGGACAGTCTTGTACCTACAAAGTTAATTTAATTACTTGAAATTTTTCTGAAAATCTTACTATGGTATTTACTTAAATCAAGCTTATAGTATTTCTGAATTAAAACGTTACCACAGTAGATCATAAATTTTATGTAGTACTAAAGTTACTTGAGGATAAGTAAAAGTTAAGTTTGGGGGATTTTGATCAAAGAAATATAACTGAGATTTTCATACCTATATTACACTAATTTTGATGATATTGCACTTTAAAGAAATGTATTTTTGATGTTTTGTTGCAGGTATGTTGAATTACGTGAATTATGGTCATTGGAGCAAAAAGATGCAAAAAGGAGCGAATTTGGAGCAAAAAGGACCAAAATATGAAGATTTGATCTTGGCCGCCGACGGCGCCATCGACGCCACCGACGGCGCCATCGATGCCGCCGACGGCATCCGTCGACAACAGGTTTTTTCTGAGAGTCCAGAATTAAATATTCTAGAAGGCACCTGACGACGCCATTGAGGCCGCCGACGGCGTCATCGAGGCCCCCAACGGCGAGAACGACAATTCTCTCAATAGATGCATTGAATGTGGACAATTTTTGAAGGGACGCTTAGGAAACTCTTGAAAACTCTTCTACAACTTTAAGAGAAACATTTTAGAGGCCAAAAAAGTGAGTTCAGAGAGTCCAGAGTGTCGAGAGGTCTTCAGGTGTCTAAGGGAGTGTAATTTAGGGTTAGGTATTGTGAGGAATTCTTCGATAGATTGTAAGAGTGGAAGGAAAGTGAGAGATTTCTTCCTCCTTGTCACTTCGAAGGACAATTTTGTGTGCTGTAAAGAAAGGAAGAGATTCAGAGGAACTTCGAGGAGTTACATAGGGAGGAATTCAAGATAAGTTGTATTTACTTATTGTAGTTAGTATGACTTTGCTTTTATATATGAAATCCAAGTTTTGTCATATCTTCTCCATGAGTTCTGAGTAGTTTTCTCTGTATTTCTCCTTGTCGTGAGATTTTGTGAAATGGTGATTTGAATTTGTTATGCCATGAGAATGTTAAAGAAGTTGTGATGATCTTTTCACTTTAATCTTAATTTACTTTCAATCTGGCCAATTAATTTATTAAAATATTTTGAGTTTTACAACTAAAGTGAGGATTACATCCAAGATTTAGGGAGGACAAAGTCCATAAAAGTTGGGTGCAAATAAATGGGGAAATAAAAATTATCGGGCCTATAATTGGAGATTTTAGAGCGACAGACTAAAATCCTCAATTCGGTCCTATCGTTTGGGTGCTGAAGTGTAGATGTTATCCCTCAGGCGAGGAGAATGTGGGAGCTCCAAAGTGAGAGTTGCTATCCTCCCAGCCTAGCCGCAAATTCAGTAACCAAGCATAGGATTTGTCAATGTTCTTTAGGCCTGGTCCAAAGGGTAAAGAGTAGGTATGCTCCTATTTGACACAATACAATTTGAACCAATTCAATTTATCCATTCACTTAAATATCTTGACAAAGAGAAGGATGCTTTCTTATATATTGAACTTCACATTAGAAACTTTATTAGAGGAGGTAGTTGATTGAGAGTTTATTAAGATCAAAATTTTATTTTAATTGCCTATTAGTGGCAAATATGCAATTTGAACTATGTTGTTGTTGTTGTGATTAATTTTCTAAATCTTAAGTTTGTAGCCTCTAATATTACTCCCTGTGGGATCAATATTCAGGACTCCATTAGAGCCTTGTATTACTTGAGCGATAGGTGTGACTTTTCAATTATTGAATATTTTATACACATCTTTATCAAATTTATAACTGTTGTTAAGTTTTTGGCGCCGTTGCCGGGGATTTAAATCTTCTAGCAGCAATATCAAATTCTTGTATTTTTGAGCATATATAAAGTAGCTGTCAGAGGTGTATTGGGCTCTGTCCTGATTTCCGGCAAAATTTCGAGCTCAAAATTGAACTTCGACAGTGGAAATTGGTGAGGGAAAACAATTGGAATGCATAGAGGGGATCTTTGGGAAGCTCTGTGGTCAATTTGGAGAGGTCTCTCAAAGAAATTTTCAGCACCATGTCTCATGGCCGTGAGAGGTGCTTTTTATAAAAATGTCAAAGGGGTGGCTGTCTTGGCCAATTAGGGGGTGCATTGTGCTGCTTTGGTAGAGGGCAGAGGAACTCTACAATTTAATTTGGCTGAGCTGTCCTCTAGGTTTGTTTTGGGTGAAGTTCCATGGGGGTGGCTCTCAATTTGGAGCTTCTCTGGTGACTTGGTCAGCCGGCCATGGCAGGGAGAGGTGGCTAGGTACTCAGGGCATCCAGGGGAATATGTCACGACATCAAAGTAACCTAATGTGTTTTGGCTTTATTTTGGCAAAAATATCCTAAGATTAAGAAAATATGGCATGAAATCCCTTAATTTAAGGGTCCTTTGGTCCATGGCTTAGTTTAGGTGATTTTAAGAGGTTTACTCTGGTCACTAGGGTCCAACTAATCATTGTGGAATCATTAATTTGGAGACTTTGGGGTAGTTTGGCCATCTTTAGTGCATGGGTTCAATGTGGGTTCAAGTGATCAAGGCTTGGGTTTGGGCTAGTCTAGCCATGTCAATGGGCCTAATTTATTGATAAAAATTATTTAGATGATTGTTATGAAGATTTTTGGTGAAGGGTTGAAGTGATTTTGAGTTCAATTGGTAGGTCAATTTGAGGGATTTTTGAAATTTGGCCAGTTTGGGCATGTTTGGTTAGACATGGGTCTAGGTTGGGATAGCCTTGGTCTAAGTCCAAATTTAATGCTCCACATGATCAAGGGAGATGTTTTGAAGATTTTTCATGAAGGGATAGAGTGAAAATTTTGGGGTTAAGGCCCTCAATTTGGTGAGATTTTGAGACATGGTCAATTTGGGGTAAATTTGGGGCTTTTTAGACTCAGGTTGAAATCAAAATGAAATTGAGGCCTCACTTACCAAGGCCAATTAAAGGTCAATTTTGATGTGTGGGAATGCATGAAGGTTTTTTAAACACAAATTGTGGCCAATTGAGTGGACTATGGGTTCAATTTGGAGGAACCAAGTCATAGGGCTAAATTTGAGTTTTTTGGTTTGGCTCAAAATTGGGTTCACATTATGGACCAATTGAGCTTGGATTTGGTATATATTGGTCACATCAAGGGTAAATTTGAGTTTAGAATTGAAATTGAGGGAAATTGAGACCAATTGGATAGACATTTGGAGTGATTTGGGGAAAATATGGGCCTTTAAAGGGAAATTTGGTAGTTTTTGTCAAAGATGGTCAAATTAGCCAAATTGGGTCATGTGATAGTTGAGAAAAATGAAATTGGGAATATTTAGGAGGTTTTGAGAATTTTTGGGATTTTTGGAATTTATGGAATTTTGGGGTAAGGAGGGGTATTTTGGTAAATTGGCCAATTTTGGTGATTTTGGGTAGTTTGGGTGTTTTGGTAGATTTGGAATGCCAACCACCATGGAATGCCAACCACCATCAATAAGCCATGGAACAATGGAAACCCCATTTTTGGGTCCTCTATGTAGTGATCTTAGCCAAACCCTAGCCTATCTTAGCCTCTATGTAGTGATCTTAGCCAAACCCTAGCCTAGGGCTAGTAGGTTTAGGGGACCACCTACATGAGTCTCCCAAATGTATCAAGGGATCAAAGCCTAGAAACTTAAGTTTAGGATTAAGAGTGATTGTGAGTGCAAATATGTACCTTAAGCCCTAGACCAACACCTAGGGTCAACCTTAAGGTCCAACAGTCTTAAGGGTGACTCATCTTGGGGTTCCCGGGTTCCCCCACTTGGGGTTCCCCCATAATGACCCCACCTACTAAGTGCTAGAGGTCAGGATCAATACGTAGAACTTCAAGTTGAGTACAGAAGAGTCTAGAATTTCAAATGGTGAGGGTTCCATGTCTAGTTTTCTATGAATAGTCAATAGGAAAGTCCTACGGCTAGACGTTATGCTACTAAAGAGGAAAGACTAAACCTCAACCAAAAGTGAGGTCAACAACATGTTTTGTTATTGTTCAAGCATTAAAGGGTGGGGGGCTAAATTGATTAGAGTGACACCAGTTACGATCCCACATTCCCTTGTCCCAGTACCACTATTTTATCTAGAATTTACTTAGTCTAAATAAGTAGTTAAGCTCATTTAATCTAGGGAGATCTTGTTAGCAACCATGAGTTACCTCATCCGAGGGACTTGTAAATTCAAGAGGACGTGTTACAAAATTGTTGTATTGGTGTCTTTATTTTGAAAACTATTGTTCAATTTTAAAATGGTTTTGTAACTTTTAGTTTTGAAATGTTTTGCAGGTAAAGTGAAAAAGTGCAAGTAAGGAAAGTACTGTAAAATAGAATTACATTGCATAAAATGTAAATGTGTACCTTGGTCTTTGCTACCGCTGCATTATTAACATCATAAAAGATAATATATTTGTAGAAAATTTAAATAAATTGCATAAATGTAATAGGAGCATTAAGTGCAACACATATAAAAGATTGAGACTGCGTGTAAGACATTGGTAAAGGTGAGGGCTCAGAGTTGGTCTGTGTGCTTCTCAACCTTAAGTAAGAGCTAACAACCTGACAATCTACGGATGATAGTCCTAACCTCGATCCAAGTGATCTACCATGGACCTTTAAAAATTTTCATTTTTTGAATTTAATTTTCATGCATATAAAATTTACTTGTAGTGGTAACAAAATCAGTGTTAGTGATGGTAGTATCAACTCGACTTCTTAAGCGGAATCTGACAGGAATATGAGTTAGTAAAACTTTAGTTGATCTTTGAGACTGTCAAGCAGCTCTAACGTATTTTAGAATTTCTTTCTTCATTTTGGAGGACACCACACATCCCACTCTCTTAAGCAGTTCAAAAACTGAACATCACTCTTTAATGGCCAACCTCTGGAACATTATATGAACTTTGGTGATAGGAGTGGGTTTCTCCTTCTCCTCATCACGATCATGAAACGATGGTAAGGTGGCAACAATCTTTTAAATACTTTCATACCCAT
Organism: Phalaenopsis equestris; assembly: GCF_001263595.1. Classification (NCBI taxonomy): domain Eukaryota; kingdom Viridiplantae; phylum Streptophyta; class Magnoliopsida; order Asparagales; family Orchidaceae; genus Phalaenopsis; species Phalaenopsis equestris. Next base: position 58,797 of record NW_018221724.1, read on the forward strand.
TAGTGTCCATTAATTGGTGAAACCTACTCCCTCACAGAAGCGGAGAGGCCTCAAGTAATCCAAGTTCCTCCTGGTGAGGAATTTCATTAACTGATACTTTTTTAGGAATCTGGACGTTAGCAGCCTTTCGAATCTTTTGACTGTGATTTCTTCTTTGAAACCAGGTTAATGCCATAGACTTCAAACTTGATCCAATTTTAAATACTGATGGCGGGGCAATAAATCCTCTAGTCGTATCTTCAACAATCATAACCTACTTTCCTTGGGCAGAAAAGGGAACAACAGATTTAACAGGTGTCGGGGGAGCGACAGTTTTCACCTTCTTACAGTAAGGGAAATATTGAGAACAAATCAGATTGAATTCCACAAACGACTCCTGTACTTATGGAGCGACAACTTTCATGACCACAAACGGGGGCTTTCTGTGCATGACATCAAGTTCATCGAATCTGGCTCTAAACTTAATGGTGGGAGCGACATTGCGGGCATCGCAGTTAGTTAGCAGGTTGCAGGAGAAAGTGATTGTTAGGAACACCATTGCAACAGCTTAAAAGAAGCTATGGGGTTAGTTATTTAGCTAATACCTTGTAGTTCTAGTGGGAACAATAAAAATTAACAAAGGCCGATTTATAGACTGGGCAAGTCTTTTTTTAATTTTTTTAGTTTATGATGACTTTAAAATTTAGTAAAGTAAATTAAAAGTAGGGGAATTTAATTAATTAAGAGGTTAAAGTGCAAGCACAACACAAAAAAAAATTGATTTAATTTGCAAAGTAGCAAACTAAATTCGAAAAGACATGGAGAGAAAAGAGTAAGGTATAGGACTAAGTGTAGGACCAACTTCACAACGCACAATGCCCAGGAGGAGCTAGTCCACCAATACACCTATTGGGGGTATGACCCCACACAAAGACAAAAGTCCTAATGAACTCCTGAACCTCTCTATTTAAAGGTTATTGAACTAACTGCCCTGAAGTCCGAAAGAGTTGACCATACTTACCCAAGAAAGAAATGGGTGAAGCACGTCAACAAAAGAAGGATAATCTGGTCCATAAGGGACATGAACACATTACTGATGTATGAAGACAAGGTTCCCTGATTAAATGGAGAGAAAAACTATCCTCAGGGGAGTTGCGAGAAGCTGTCGGTTGCAAATTTGGAAATTGTCAGTTGCCAGAATGAATATCCCGACACTCGATTTAATTTAATTTATATATATATAATTTGGGAAAAGTAGTATTTTAAATTTTGAAAATACAAGACTGAACCGATCTCATATCCTATTGACCTCACTTTTGGTTGAGATTTAGTTTGTCCTCTTTATTAAACAAAGGTTTAGCCATAGGACTTTCATATTGACTATTCTTAGAAAACTAGACAAGGAACCCTCACCATTAGAAATTCTACACTCTTCTCTACTCAACTTGGAGTTCCACATATTTGTCCTAATCCTAGTTCCTAACCTCTAGTACTTAGTAGGTGAGGTCACTATGGGGGAACTCAAGATGAGTTATCCCTAGGACTGCTGGACCTTAGGGTTGACCCTGCGTGTTGGTCTAGGGCTAAGGCACTCACTTGTAATCACTGGCACTCATAATCACTCACATCGTGAACTTAAAACTTCTAGGCTTTGGTCCCTTGATACTTTTGGGAGACTCGTGTAGGTGGTCTCCTACATCCATTAGCCTTGGGTTAGGGTTTGGCTAAGATCACTACATAGAGGACCCAAAATGGGGTTTCCATTGGTCCATGGCTTATTGATGGTGGTTGGTACCTCAACTCTGCCAAGACACCCAACCTGAGCCTTTTTGTCCCTCAATTCCCCCAAATTCCCTAGATATCTTTGGGACCCCAAATTTGGCCATAATTTCCAACTGTAGCCAAAATACCCAACTTGACTCAAAAATAATTTCAAACACCTTGAAAACACCCAAACTACCCAAAATCACGAAAATTGGCCAAATTACCGAAATACCCCTCCTTACCCAAAATTCCAAAAATTCCAAAAAATCCCAAAAATTCCCAAAACCCCCCAAATATTCTCAATTTCATTTTTCTCAGCTATCACATGACCCAAATTGCCCAATTTTACCCCTAAATTGCCCTTTAAGGGCCAATATTTTCCCAAAATATTATTCCCAAATCACTCCAAATGTCCATCAATTTGATCCCAATCTCCCCAAATTTCAATCCCAAACTCAAATTCACCTTTAATATGACAAAAAAAAAAACCATATACGAGCTCAATTGACCCATTCTTTGAGCTCAATTTTGATTTAGATCCAAACCCAATTTTGGACCTATGACTTGGTTCCACCAAATTGAACCCATAGTCCACTCAACTGGCCAAAATTTTTGTTGAAAAACCTTCATAACATCTTCATACATCAAAATTGACCTTCAATTTACCTTGTTGAGGCCTAAAATTTATTTGATTTTAACCTAAGTCCAAAATCCCCAATTTTTACTCAAATTAATCATGTCCCCAAACTTCACCAAATTGATGGCCTTAGCCCAAAAATTTTCACTCCATCCCTTCATGAAAAATATTTAAAACACCTCCCTTGATCATTTAAAGTATTAAATTTGGACTTAGCCCAAGGTTAGCCGAACCTAGACCCATATCTAACCCAACATGCCCAAATTGGCCAAATTTTAAATATCCCTCAAATTGACCTAGCAATTGAACTCAAAATCACTTCAACCCTTCACCAAAAATCTTCATAACAATCATCTACACAATGCTCATCAATCAATTGGGCCAAATGATAAGGCTCAATTGACATGGACATGGATAACCTATCCCAAACACAAGCTTTGATAACTTGAACCCACATTGGACCTATGCATTAAAGATAGCCTAACTACCCCAAAGTCATCAAATTAACTCCACCTCAGGCATGAATTGGACCCTAGTGACCAGCCTAAACCTCTTAAAACCACCTAAACTAAGCCATAGATTAAAGTTCCCCTTAATCAAGGGATTTAATGCCATATTTTCTTAAGCCTTAGATATTTTTGCCAAAATAAAGCCTAAAATCATTAAATTGTCGTGACATATTCCCCTAGATTCCCTGAGCTCCTAGCAAACTCCCTCTGGCCGGCCGGCCAGCCTTGTGGCCGGAAAATCTCAAAATAGAGCCACCCCCATGGGATTAAACCCAATTCAAACCTAGAGGCCACATCATCCAAATTGAAGCTTAGAGCCTCTCTATCCTCCACTTAGGCAGCACATTCCACCCCTCAATTAGCCATGATAGCAAGCCTAAGGTCATTTTTATAAAATGCTCCCCTCCACAACCACACAACCATGGATGAAAATTAATCTAAGAGACTTCCCCAAATTGATCCCAAAGCCTCTTTGAGACCTCCTCAGTGCAACCCAACCACCACATTGCCCTGAATCCCCTTGCCGAAGCCCAATTTTTTAGCTCAAAACCTTGCTGGAGATAGGACAAAACTCTCCAAACCTCTAAACTCCACCAAACTCAAATTAAACTCGCCCACACCTTCACAACAGTGAAAGGAGCTAAAGCCCCATCAAATTCCCCTCTCACAGAGCCTTTACCATAGCTCTAAACCAACACCTAAATCTGTTCGTGATCAAAATCATATCTATGCCTCACACCAAGACCAGAGATTCAATCCCTAGCCTCTTTGGATCACAACAAACGTGCCAAGACTCTCTGATCGAAGCTTCACTTCTCAAAGCAAAGTTATAAAACTTCTCTTCCTACCGAGCCCATTTTGATTATCCATTTAATTAAGATTAATTTAATTGCATGATTACAATATGGATGTGTTTGGATGTGTTCGTCTAAGTTAAATGAGTCCATAGGATCAAACCCGAAGTGATTTGGTTGAGTCTAGGTTGAGATCTTAAGGTTTTAGTGTGGATGGTCACATGATCACTCTATCGGGGACGATGACTGGGAGCCATTTGATCAAGTGTGTATCGAATGGACGAAGGAGAACGAGCCGGACAGCACTTCGAAACATAAACCTAGTGTCGAGTCAGTGCTGAGGTCGATAGCGCCGTCAAATGGGAGAGCGTCGCGTGGAGTTCGGAGCTGCCTAGGATCTACGTGGCGCGACACTGTTTAAATAAATAAATAGGGATTTTTCCTATTTATTTAAATACCCTAACTTAAGAAATTCATATCTTGGTGTAGAAAGATCACAAAAATAAAATAAAATTACCCTCTTCCTCAGTGAATAGAGGAGAATAATGTAGAAATAATTTCAAGTCCATGTGATTCATATTTTATTTTTAATTATTTAGACACTGAGTTGAATCTTTTGATTCTCCATGCATATAGGCAGTTCATTATAGCTTGGAATTTTAGCATGTTGTTTCCTTTGTCATAGAGAACATTCTCTGATTTTTCCAAAGTCAGAGAAGGTCTCTAGATAGAGAATCACATTTTTCAAATTTATGTGTATTATTTGCTTAAAATAATCATGGAAATTAATAGGTTGCTTAGAAAAATCCAAGCAAATTTTGGAAGATTTATGATGACCAGAGAACCCTTGGAAAAATTTCTCATAAGTCAAGTCATTCAAAATACACATAATCTTTACAAACCCTAAAACACTAAAATAACAAATTTTGAAAAATATAAACAACAAAATAACTTGATTTTTTATCTCCACTATTTTTTAGGATTTAGAGAACTCACCATGAACTCACCATAAAAATTTGAGTTCATTATGTAACTTAAGTTGATTTTTAAGGAAAAATAACATTTTTGGCACTTAAATGATTTTTAAAAATCAAAATATAACTTAAAAAATTATAAAACTTAGTTTTTTAAGTAATCTATGATCAAGGGAAATTTCTAATAATAAAATGATATTTAAAATAAAAACTTTATTTTTTAACCTTTTTTAAGTATTTAATAATTAAAAATTCATAAAAATCACAAAAATAATAAAACTCATGAAAATGTTTTAAATTATTTCTTAAGAACAAGTGGAATATTTTTCCTGGTTTTCCAAATAAAGATGTTGAATTTTAAAGCTTAAAAAATGATTTTTAAAGGCTAAAAATGAATTTTCACTAAAAATAATGCTAATAAATCAAATATAATTTAAAAAAATATAAAATCTTATCCTTTGAGTTCTTTGACCTTAGAAAGACTTTTCAAAAATACATTACTTATTTTTTCCCATTTAAAATATTTTATATTTAATAAATGCCCCAAAATTTAAAATAATTCTTAAAAACCCAAAATTAAAATAATTCTTAAAATTCAAATAAAATTCAAAAAATCATGAAATTTGGTAAAAAAAGCTTCTCTGGTCTAAGTCTACCTCCAATAAAAAGTTCAAGGGATTAGGGTTTACCTTGCTCAAGTTAGGAATTTTCTTTGAAAAATCCTACTTTTGCATGAAAATAATTATGTAAATTAAATTAAATTTTGAAAAATCAAATTTTCTCGTCTAATGTCTTAATTGACCCATGAATGAGGTAGGATAAAAATTTCAAAGTTGTTTGAACTGAAATTGATAAATTATGAAGTGTTAGAGCCTTAGGGGCAAATGTGTAATTTTGGAAATTTAGTCTTAATTAACATTTAGACTTAATTTAAAGAAGGAAATGGGTAACCTCTGATCTTAATTTACATGTTTGAAAAATAAGGGGTTAATTGGTAGAAACCAACCTCACTTTCCTAATTGAACAAACAAGTTAATGAATTTCCAAATTATTAAAATTTGGAAGTTTAGTAAAATTAAATGATCGTAGATTTAGGGGTATGATTTTGGATGTTAATAACTCATTAATTTAATACCCCTATTTTGATTTTTAAATAAAATTGAAATCATGAATTATGACCACCTAAAGCTTAATCTTTTCAAAACTAATTAAGACACTCACCTAAGACTTAAGGGCTTAATAGTGACTTAGGCTAAATCAAGTTTTACTTAAACAAGGAATAGAAAAGTAAACATCATTTAAAATTAAAACATCTTTCAAACACTACAAGCTCAATTATAACCAAAATTTGGTTAAGTGTTCCAAAAACACTAACTTGGCACTTTAAGAGTCTTCATCCACATAATTTTCAAAATTAAATTATAGATGATAATTACCTTACTCGTAGGGATAATTGAGAGTAGGGATAATTGAGCTTAAGACATCAATGTTCATTGAGCATTAGGGTGTTTTATAGGATGAATTATTAAGAAACCAAATAAGTTTAAAAGAACAAGGGATTTTCCACTAGACAGTAAGAGAGTAGCACAGACCTGCTTCTTTCTCTAGATCTATTGGATACCTCGGAGATCTACTAAACTTAATATATTTTGCTTGGCAATATCATCCTTAATTAAACTCTAAAGTACCCACCAAGATATGACATAGGGTTAGATAGGTCGTCAAAATTTTACTTCCCTGTCTCATATAAACTGCCTTAACAGGACTTTTGAATTTCAGGTGGTGGAACGAGAAGACTCGCCAGGTATGCTTTTACAGTTTTTAGCGTTGTCTTTCTTGTAATTTCATACTGTGCTTTTATACCTGCAAACTTGCATGCTAAACAACAATATCACCCTGTATGAAAACTAAAACTATCAGGATAGCCACAAAACCAAAACTAGAACTAAAACCAAAACTAAAATCAACCAAGATAAAATTCACCGCCACAACATTCAAAATATAAAAACTCAAAATTTAATCACAAACATCACACAAAACTACAATTGCAACTAAATTAAGATGCCTCTATCGGATGATCGGGAATCCCTCAGAGGAGGTAACCTACGGTTGCTAACGAGGCTTCCCACGGTCTAAATGAAATAGTAAGTTCATTTGGACTAAGTGAATCCAATAGAAAATAATGGTGCTGGAATGAGGGAACCATGAGATCCTAACCGGTGTCAATCTAATCAAATTTAATAGGCCCCCCACATAAAATTTAAAGAACTTCAACCATAAGGCCACCTGATTTAACATCATAACTTGACACACTTGAAAACTCAAACTCGTCACGGCAAGGAGCTCGGAGCTAGCATGGTGGGTGATAGCGACTTTATATATGCTTAAGAATATAACTAATTAATAATGCTGCTAAAATATTTAATTCCTCGGCAGCTTCACCAAAACTTAAGAACAATTATAGATTTGATAAAGATGGAAGTATAAAATAATCAATAATTGTAAATTCACACTTATCAACGCAAGTATATGTATCGCTCAAGTAATATAGGGCTCTAATGGAGCCCTAGATATCAATCCCACAGGGAGTAATATTAGAACTACGAATAAAGATTTTAGAAAAGCAGTACTTTAATTGCAATAATGGAATTCAATTTGCTTATCTATCACTAATAGGCAATTGAAATAAATATGTAATTTTAATAACTCTTAAATAACTAATTGTACTAATGAGGTTTTTAATGTGATAATTAATATAAAGAAAGCATCCTTCTCCTTGTCAAGAAATTATAGTGAATGGATAAAGTGAATCAGTTTATTTTGTATTGTGCCAAATAGGAGCATACTTATTCTTTACCCTTTGGTCCAGGCATAAAGAACATTGACTAATCCTACACTTGTTTACTGAATCTGCGCCTAGACTGGAAGGATATCGGCTCTCACATCGGAGCTCCCACATTCCCCTCGCCTGAGGGATGACATCTACACTTCAGAACCCAAGCGATAGGACCAAATTGAAGATTTTAGTCTGTCCCTCTAAAATGTCTAATTCTACGCGCGATAATTTTATTTCCCTATTTATTTGTTATTTATTTACACCCAAATTTTAAGGACTTTGACCTCCCTGAATCTTGGATGTAATCTTCACTTTAGTTGTAAAACTCAACATATTTTAACAAATTAATTATTCAGATTGAAAGTAAATTAAGATTAAAGTGAAAAGATCATCACAGTTTCTTAGACATTTCATGGATTCACCAATTCAAATCACCATTTCACAAATCTCAAGACAAGGAAAAAGACAGAGAAAACTAGTCAGATCTCATGGGAAAAACACAACAAAATTTGGAATTCATATATAAAATCAAAGTCATACAAATTACCACAATAAATAAATGTATCCCTAATTTCTCCCAAAGAAAACTTCTCTAAGTTCCTCTGAGTCTCTTCCTTTCTTTACAACACACAGAATTCCTCTTCAAAGCGGCAAGGAGGAAGAAATCTCTCACTTTCCCTCCACTCTTACAATCTCTCGATCAATTCCTCACAATTTAGACTCTCTATACTTTTTTCACACTTCAATTTTGAGTCTCCTTCTTGGCTCTCTTCTTTATTTTTGGCCAAAGTCTTCTCTTTAAAGATGTGGATGAGTTTTCCTAAGAGTTGCCTAAGCACTCCTCCAAAATTCGTCCTCATCCAATAATTATTTAGACATAACCGCCGAGCTCGCAGTCAGCGGCCTCGAGGGCGTCGTCGGCAGCCTTCTAAGTGATATAATTCTGGAGTCTCGGGAAAATCTCGTCGTCTGTGCCGTTGGGCTCGCCATCGGCACACTACTTCAATTCTTCACATTTTGGTCCTTTTCGCTCCAAATTTGCTCCTTTTTGCATATTTTTGCTTCAATGACCCTAATTCATCATTTCTACAACAAAACATCAAAAATACCTTTCCTTAAAGTGCAATATCATCAAAAATAGTATAAAATAGGTATGAAAATCTCAACATATTTTCCTTTGGTTAAAATCCCCCAAACTTAACTATTACTTGTCCTCAAGTAATTTTAGTACTATATAAAAGTTAAGATCTATTGTAGTAAAGTTTTTTGTAGTAAAGTTTTAAT
>NW_018221724.1:67824-68056 GCF_001263595.1 Phalaenopsis equestris
TCCCTTTAGGTAGGTCTTTAGGTAGGTCCAGTGAAGCCAATCTTTGATTAGGCATATCCTCAAGCTTATCCCCACCTTCATAATTTTTTTTCTTTTTCATTTGGATTATTTTCAATCCTATATATATATTTTTTCTTTTCAGGGATTGTTGTCAATGCTTTCTTTTTTCTTTTTCAAGTGAGGATTATTATATCTGGATAGCCTTTAATAATTTTGAACTTCATTTTTCTTT
>NW_018221724.1:68254-73578 GCF_001263595.1 Phalaenopsis equestris
TTCACCTGGTCTGTAACATTAGGAGCTTTCTACACATATAAATCATTGGAGAAATTCTGGGTAATGAAATTTTGAAATAAGCATAAAACTAATACATTAAAAAAACACAATATTTCCTAACACAACCACAATACTAAACAAAACAATTATAATCAAAATGTGAAACAAAAATCACATTACATTACAATCCAAAAAATACTACTCAACATCTATTATACTACACATGCAAATTTAACTACCACACTAACTTTATAACAATAATTAAAATTATCTAAGTACAACATAACAATAAAAATGAAAGTTCAAATACATACAAACATCTATTTCTATTACAAAAGATCACAAAAATAAAAATACAAGTATAAGTACATCAACTACTATCAAATGTAAAAATCCCAAACTATGTCTTTATCTCCTTGATCAGCAGGTGGATTAGGCTGATACTGAGTATATCGGGGGCACTCAGGGTAAGTAACATCAGGCTCACCTCTGTAGTGTCGGGCCTTAGCTTCGTAATAAGCTACCTCAAAATTTGAATGCCTCTGAAGGTACTCACTATCATAATCATGCTGACATTATAAACCTCCAATCCTTTCATTTATTAATTCTATGCTCTTCCGCTGCAAGGTCAACTATTCATCAAATCAGTTAGAGTAGAGGAACTAGAAGGTGGAAGGTTATAACTTGTAGAGGGGACATCTCTACTAATAGAAGGTTCTTGACTCCTACTCAAAGTTCTCCATTTCTCATGGGATTCAAAAGTTTTCACATTAGCTTTACTAATGGGTTTCATAAAGTAAATCCATTCCTCATCTCCTTCAGCTTCCACTCCAGAAAGTTGGCAAAGTGCATTAATAAGGCCAGGATGTCTTAGACCTCCACTTGTTTCAGTCCTTATCGTAGTCAATATATTCTTAAAAATTATTCTCCCATTTATATTTCTATTATTCTGAATAAAAAAATTCAAAATAGATCTATCTCTAGTTACCTCACTATGGTGATAAGTCGGTAACAGAGTAGAGGAAATAAAATAGTGTCATGCCTTAGAGGTGGCATTTAGCATGGAAGCAGAAAAATTTACTCGTTATTGTTGCTTAATCTTTCATGTTCCTTTCCCATCAGTGAGAAAGTTGATCACATCATTCAGGGGGCCTTCCATAGTACCGAAAGATTCATTGGAAGCTATAAGAGTCTGGGACTTCGTAAAAGGTGTTAATGCGGGTGGCGTTAAATTCAACAAGAAATCCATGCACTTGAACAATTCCGTCTTCAGAATAGAATATGTTGGCATAGAATTCCTTCACAATATTTGCAACAGCCTTATTGGTGGTGTAACAAAAATTTTCCCACCTCCGCTTAGTAATAACTCATTCAATTTTGCCTCCCAGACTTTAAAAAACTCGATCTTGTATGCATTTCTTTCATTCAAATACTGAAGTAAATCTTGATTGAGCTGAAGTAAATCTTGATTGCTTGATTGAGCCTTCACATTAACGAAGCAAGACTCGTCGAACTCAAGTGGTTTCTTTTGTCATGGAGCCATTTCAATCTAATCACAGTTATAGACAGTTATAGAAAAGTACTTCAAATATGCAAATAATGGTTTCCAAAAATAATTCTAAGAGTTCAACACTAAATTCCATGAATTTCTTCCCAACATTTTCCATGAATTAAGATCCATGAATTTCTTCCCAATTTTTCTTCGCATTCTCAAATTTTTCGGATCGCCTCAATGTGGAAGAAATCTATGATGAAAATCAAATATTTTTTATTTGGAGTAAAGCTCTTACCAAGAGATGATCAAATCCGGTGTCAAAAAGCCTTGAAATCGCACCAAATCCAAGAAAGGTGTTTTTTGCAAGCTCGCCGTCGGCGGGGTGTTCGGCGCCGTCAGCGCGCTCTATTGAAAATTGAACATAACTCTCGGAAACAATTCATCGTCGACGGCATCGAGGGTGCTATCGGTGGGCTATATTGATTTGGTTCAATTTACAGATTTTTGCAATTTTGATCAATTTCAAGCCTAAATGACATACGTTCAATCATTATATACATAATTTTAAGTGATTAAATGATGTACTTATCACAAATAAACTTTCATAACAAAAAACATCACATTTATATATAAATTTCAAGGGGTACAATATTCGTTACATAACACACCTATGTTTGATATTTTCTCAACCTCAATACATTAATTCAACGTAGCAATCCAAGCCACAACACTCAAAACACTGAAAACAAAACATCCTATGCTTAGTCTCAACTATACAGAGATCTAGAAGCATAATTCTAAAACAAAGAAAATGTAAAGTTCAAACCAAATTGCACACATAGATATACAGGTAGTAATATAAATCTACTATTCATCATATTCAGTACTAGATTCTCCTCTAAGATCACCCATTGATTGCACATGAATGAAGAGTTTATAGAAAGGTTGGTATGGAAATTCTTCAGTAGAGTCCTCTTCTATCAATTTAATCCTTCTCATCAGCTGTATCAAACTGTCTTCAATATGTCCAGAGTGAGAAAAATGTTGTTTCATCCTCCAATCTAAATGATGAAAAAAAAATAGAGATATTATTAATTGTATTCATGACATTTTATACCTCCTTCTCCAATTTCTTGATTCTGCACAGGATCACCAGAGTCTTATCAGGAACTAAGGGTTGAATTGGCAGTGAATTCTTAGACACTTGATCTACTATAATAGTCATGTCATTTTCATCTTCAAAAGCTGGGAATCTCTTAGTTGGGTCCAAAGGCTTCCAAGGTAGAGGTAATTTTTCCCAATTTTTGTAGGATACTTGGAACTGACTGCAACGTAAGAAAATTTTGGAAGGGTGTCCAAGCCCATAAGTTGATCCATGAACAATCAGGCCCAAAACCGACTTCACAATTATTGATCCAATATCGATCTGCAGTCCTCTTTGGATACAGTAATTCAGAATAACACTTTCCTTAGAAACTTTATCGATCTTCATTGTCAGTAACAATTTCATAGAAATGAAGAAGTGCCAGTGTTTTGAAACGGGACTTAGGAGTGTCGCAGAAAAACTAACATACCCGTTTTCTCTTGTTTCTCAGTCTTCAGTTTCATCCGTTAAATATTGGTAAATCCGTTAAATATTGGTTAAATATTGGTAAATTCCATTCATCTGGTTTCTTGTTGGGATAAAGTTGGAATAGTGGCAGACAGGAACATTCTCGATCCTGTATAATTCATTGATCCATGCAGGAGTGAAAGTGATCCATCTTCCTCACACATAAACAACTCCCTGGTTGATTCCGTGCAAATTTGCATAAAATTCCTTCACCACAAGAACGACCATGGCAGCGGTAGTATAGCACAACACTTCCCATCTTTGTCGCACTGTCATCTCTTCAATTGTCATAGACGGATTATTCAATTTGTGATTTATGAATCCTCATTACTTGATCAATCTTTTCTTCTTCAGTACCTTATTGAAGATTCACTGCGCTTCCACACTAAAAAACTTTTGCCGATGGAACACTCGCATTCTGGGATTATTAGGAGAATTGGACGCCATAAGAATAAAATTGGTGGAGTTTTAATTCATTTTTGAGGGAAATATGAACTTAGGAATCAAATTCGGGAGTTTAAAAGGGTAACTCCCGCCAAAAAATTGCCAAAAATCGCCATTCAAACTCCAGAAACCGCCATCTTGCCGGTCTCACTGTTGGCGGGGTCGAGGGCACTGTCGGAGAGCCTTCTGTATTTATTTTGCCTGGAATCTCGGGAAAAACCCGCCGTCGGTGGCGTCGATGGCACCGTACTCGCCCAAGGCAAAAATTGCACAGTTTTCTTTGGTCCGAATGCATTCCAATTTTTCTCTATGGATCCAATTTTTATGATGATTCAAGGGTAAATAAGAGTAGTAGAGCTCAATACCACAACAAACTAATTATAATTTCAAATAAAAGCTACTATAATCATAGTAAAAATAAAGATAACTATGGGTTGTCTCCAAAAAAGCGCTTGGTTTAACGTTATCAGCCCGAGCTATTCAGGTGTTATTCAGGTTGACTTATCATTAAAACCTCTTTAAAATTTGATCTTTTACCCTCAAAATACGGTTTTAATCTATGTGCATTTACTTTAAATCTATTTCCAGTTTTCTAATCTTCAATTTCAACAGCTCCGTAAGTATAAACTTGAGTCACAGTAAATGGTCCTAACCAACGAGACTTCAATTTCCCAGGAAATAACTTCATTCTAGTATTGTAAAGCAAAACTTCTTGTCCTGGTTCAAAGTTCTTTGATTAATCTTCTGATCATGCCATAACTTTAATTTCTCCTTATAAATTCTGTCGTTTTCATAAGATTCATTTCTAATTCTTCCAATTCATTTAATTGTAACAATCTCTTCTTACCAGCATATTTTAAATTATAATTGAATTCTTTAATCGCCCAATATGATTTATGCTTCAATTCTACTGGTAAGTGACAAGTCTTTCCAAAAATAAGTCTGTAAGGAGTCATTCCAATAAGAGTTTTATAAGCAGTCCTGTAAGCCCATAATGCGGCATCCAGCCTAGTGGACCAATCTATTCAACTAGGGTTTATAGTCTTTTGAAGTATTTGTTTAATCTCTCTATTAGAAACTTCAGCTAACCCACTAGTTTGAGGATGACAAGCAAGAGATATTCTATGAGTAATATTAAATTTTTCTGCCAATCTTTTAATGTATTTATTTCTAAAATGGGATCCTCCGTCAGTGATAATCATTTTAGGCATTCCGTGTCTAGTGAAAATATTTTTTTCATTAAAAACCTTGAAACACCCTTAGCATCACAACGAGGTAAAGTTTGTGCTTCAGTCCACTTAGAAACATAGTCCACTGCAATTAATATATATAAGTTCCCAAATGAAGGAATAAATGGTCCCATGAAATCTAATCCCTAAACATCAAAGACCTTAACATCTAACATGAAATTCTGAGGCATTTCATTTCTTCTAGATATATTAGATATTCATTTCTTCTAGATATATTGCCTACTCGTTGATATCGATCACAAGTTTTTATATATCTATAAACATCTCTAATGATAGCAGGCCAATAAATCCAACTTTAAGCAGTTTTATCAATCCTAAAATGTCTTCCAAATTTAGAATCATGACATTTCTGAATGATTAGCTCAGTTTCTTTATAAGGTACACATCTCCTCATAATAAGATCCTTACATTGTTTATATAAATAAGGCTCATCCCAAAAATATTCTTTCACATAATGAATGAATTTCCTTTGCTGTTGCAATGTCAACATAGGTGACAAAATATCACTTACAATATAGTTAAC
>NW_018221724.1:73699-74330 GCF_001263595.1 Phalaenopsis equestris
AATAACCATAAGATCAAATTCTTGCATCAAAAGTATCCATCTAATTAACCTTAGTTTGGCATCCTTCTTTTGCATCAGATATTTAATAGCAGAGTGATCAGTGTGCACAACACATTTAGTCCTAATTAAATAAGATCTAAATTTGTCTAAAGCATACACAATGGGCAGCAACTCTTTTTCAGTAATAGTATAGTTAATTTGTGCATCATTAAGAGTTTTACTAGCGTATTATATAACTTTAAAAATATTTTCATACCTTTGTCCAAGGACAACTCCAATAGCGTAATCACTAGCATCACACATCAGTTCAAATGGTTTCTCTCAGTTAGGTGAAACTATAATAGGGGCTGTGATTAATTTTTCCTTTAATAACTCAAAGGCATTTAAACAGATTTCAGTAAATTCAGATTTCTTATCCTTTTCTAAAAGTTGGCATAGAGGTTTAGTAATTTTTGAAAAATCATTAATAAAATGCCTGTAAAAACCAACATGTCCAAGAAAACTCCTAACTTCTCCTACATTAGTAGGAGGTGTTAGTTTATATCTAACTTAAATTTTTGCAGGGTCTGCTTCCATGTCATCTTCCAAAATTTTATGCCTGCTTCCATGTCATCTTCCAAAATTTTATGCC
>NW_018221724.1:75088-93971 GCF_001263595.1 Phalaenopsis equestris
AGAATTTCTAGGTTCTCTTCTCAATCTTCTAATTTTTCTAAGAGTGCGTTCTAATTCCAAATCGTAGGGTATAAGATTTTTAGGTACAAATTTACGCATACAATTTGAAATCAGTACACAGAAAACAGTTAACTAAATATGAAAATAAGTTGCAATTCAAGTAAAAATTTTCTAATAATCCTAATTTGTCCGTTACTCTAATTGTGGTTTTTTTTTACTCCCCGGCAACGACGCCAAAAACTTGACACGACTTCATATATGCTTAAAAATATAAGTAATTAATACTGCTGCTAAAAGATTTAATTCCTCAGCAACTATAACAAAACTTAATAACAGTTATAGATTTGATAAAGATGGATGTATAAAATATTCAATAATTGTAAAATCACACTTATCAACGCAAGTATACGTATCGCTCAAGTAATATAGGGCTCTAATAGAGTCCTAGATATCTGTCCCAGAGGGAGTAATATTAGAACTACAAACTAAAATTTTAGAAAAGGAGTACTTTAATCGCAAAAATGGAATTTAATTTGATTATCTATCACTAATAGACAATTGAAATAAATATGTAATTTTAATAACTCTTAAATAACTAATTATACTAATGAGGTTTTTAATGTGATATTTAATATATAAGAAAACATCCTTCTCCTTGTCAAGAAATTATAGTGAATGGATAAAGTGAATCAGTTCAATTTGTATTGTGCCAAATAGGAGCATACCTATTCCTTACCCTTTGGTTCAGGCATAAATAACATTGACTAATCCTACGCTTGTCTACTGAATCTGCGCCTAGGCTAGGAGGATACCGACTCTCACTTCAGAGCTCCCACATTCCCCTCGCCTGAGGGATAACATCTACACTTCAGCACCCAAACGATATGAACAAATTGGGGATTTTAGTCTGTCACTCTAAAATCTCCAATTCTACACCCAATAATTTTATTTATTTATTTATTTGCACCCAACTTCCGAGAGCTTTGACCTCTCTGAATCTTAGATGTAATCTTCACTTTAGTTGTAAAACTCAACATATTTTAACAAATTGATTGGTCAGATTGAAAATAAATTAAGATCAAAGTGAAAAGATCATTACAATTTCTTAAACATTTTCATGGCTTAACCAATTCATATCACCATTTCACAAATCTCAAGACAAGGAGAAAGATAGAGAAAACTACTCAGATCATGGGGAAAACACAACAAAACTAGGAATTCATATATAAAATCAAAGTCATACAAACTAAATAATGAATAAACTTATCTCTAATTTCTCCCCAAGAAAACTCCCCGAAGTTCCTCTGAATCTCTTCCTTTCTTTACAGCACACAAAATTCCTCTTCAAAGTGGCAAGGAGGAAGAAATCTCTCACTTTACCTCCACTCTTACAATCTCTCGAAGAATTCCTCACAATTTAGACTCTCTATACTTTTTTCACACTTTAATTTTGAGTCTCCTTCTTGCCTCTCTTCTTTATTTTCAGCCAAAGTCTTTTCTTTAAAGATGTAGATGAGTTTTCCCAAGAGTTTCCTAAGCACCCCTCCAAAATTCGTCCTCATTTAATGCCTATTTGGACATAACCGCCGAGCTCGCTGTCGGTGGCCTCGAGGGTGTTGTCGGCGGGGATCGGCGGCCTTCTAAGTGAATTAATTATGTATTCTCAGGAAAATCTCACCTTTGATGTCGTTGGGCTTGCCGTTGGTGCCCTAGTTCAATTCACATTTTGGTCCTTTTCGCACCAAATTCGCTCCTTTTTGCATCTTTTTTCTCCAACGACCCTAATTCATCATTCCTACAACAAACCATCCAAAATACCTTTCTTTAAAGTGCAACATCATCAAAAATAGTATAAAATAGGTATGAAAATCTCAACATATTTTCCTTTGGTCAGTGGGCAGCACAGCCATCTTCAATAGCAAAACTTGTCTTCCCCAGGTAAACATATCTTCCTTCCTTAGGCTTAAACTGCAAAGCCATAGGACTGCGAGGTTGCTTGCTTATGCAACGCAAATCCTCACTTTATCTTTAGGCCTTTGTACAACCCTTCTATATAATATAAGCCCTGACTCGTCTTAGGATTCTGAGGTTGTCGTTTGTCACGACCTAAATCCTCATATTTTTCAGGTTATTTGTGTGATCGTTTCACACGAATGTAAGCCCTAACTAATAAAATTGATAGGATGAAACACCTACAATTTTCTTCTCAAAACTGAAGCCAAACATTAGGATAGCTTCGGAAGTCACTGAGGTTCTCCTCTGGATCCATGACATCCCCTAGTTCTTCCTTTTTTGGTCTCTACAACAAAATGTTCCAAATTTGAACCAATCCCCTTTTACACCTCTTTGTCTGATCTAATTGAAAAGTCCTATCCTTTTTAAATCCTTGAAGATAATATTTCTTGATTTTTATCGAGAGTCTTCTTAGGTGACTGGTCATTTAAGATGTAATTAATTGTAGGGGCTTGCCCTTGTAGGAAGCATGTCCGAACCCAACGTAATAGAAACCCTATTTAATTCTTTATATTAAATAAGGGAACTTGTTGGCAAATATAAAGGTTTCGCAGACCAAACAAATATTATATATTCCTTAGTTTATTTGATTGAGCCTCATCTTCAAGTCTTGTGTTTATCCTTTGGGATATGGAGTCAGTTTGATTTCATATTTTCTAAAACTAAATATATATGTAAATTAAACGTCCTTCCAAAGCGGGCGACAGGATTTCAATTCTAGTGACTGAAAACTTCTAACGGGCACACTCTCCAACACAAAAATAGGGCCGAAAACTTCTGGCGACTCCGCTGGGTACAAGCTTTTCTCTCCATATAAATCAAGAAATATTATCTTCACACATCGGTAATGTGTCCATGTCCTTCTTGGACCAAATTACCCTTCTTCCATTAGCATACTTTACCCATTTCTGTCTTGAGAAGGTACAATCAACTCCTTGGACTTCAGGACTAGCTGTTCAACCATCTTTGAATAAGTGGGTTCATAAGGCCATTAAGGACTCTTTAAATTTTAATGTGGAGTCAGATCCCCAATAGGTGTGTCGGTGGACTAGCTCCACCAAGGGGTTGTCTATCACTAAATAGGTCCAGCACTGGGTCTTAAAGTACTTCACATCTCCCTTCCAAATTTGATTTGCTATTTGCAAATTAAGCCAAATCATGTTGTGATGCGCGCGCTTTGAAATTTTCTTATACTAATTAAATTTTACACTTTTTCTTAAACAAGATTTTAAAATATCCATAAATTAAGACCCGACCGATCTACAGATCAACCTCTACTTTCAGTACTTGCGTAAAAAAAATTACGAGGTTTTTGGCCATATAGATAACCCTAAAACTTTCTGTTTAAAGCCTACTGCAATGGCCTACCCAACTCTGACCTTTTCCTGCAACCTGCCAACGAGTTACGAAGCCCACAACCTCACTCCTACCATTAAATTTGGAGCTGGATTTGAAGATCCTGAGGTATCCTCGGGAAAGCCCCATTTGTAGTAATGAAGATTGCCGCTCTGGAAATACAAGAACCATTTGCAGAATTTAGTTTGAACTGCCTTCAAGGCTTCCCTACCTGCAAGAAGTCTAAAACTACTGCCATCAAGGCACTCGCCAAACCTGCTAGCCCCACTGCTGCTAAAGGGAAAGAAGTAATGATTATTGAGGATCTGACTGAGGGATTAACTGTCCCACCACCTGTGTTTAAAATCGGATCAAGTTTGAGGACTGTACCGGTGACCCGAACTCAAAGGAGGAACCGTAACAGAAAAGTTTGGAGGGCCATCAAAGCCCAGGCTCCCAAGGATACACCCGTTGAAGAGGAGCCTCATGAAGATGAAGAAGTGTTACCAGAAATTTATCCACTGTTACGGGGGAGTAGATTCCATCCTCTGACGGATACCGATGGATACAAGAGTATCTGGAGAATCACTGTCGCATTACCACCACTTCATGGACACGGTGAGGAGAGAAAGAAGTGCACTCCTATCACTCGAGTTAGTGCAGTTTTCAAAAGGCTTACTACCAAAAAAGGATGTTCAGTTAGCGAGTTGCTTAAACGAGTGGGAGATGCAATTTCCCCTTGCATGAAGAAGGAAATTTTGAAGGGCATCAAATCTGCCAAACAGTCCCACAATACAACTAGAGTGCCACCTACTCGCATCCCCGTTTTGTTCCTCTTAGGAAATAGAGTTGATACCGGAGTGATTTCTACTGATTACACTGCCACCAGGACCACAGGTCGTCGACCGGTTAAGTTGAGACTGGGTCCGAAAATCTTACCTGTCACCCATTATAGATATGGGGATATTTGTACAATTCTAAAGGCAAAGATAAGACGATTACCTGACACTATAGTCAGTCTACACCGCAGGGATCAAACTTTCCCTCGACATACTGATGTTTCTACTAAGACACTCTGTCCTAAGACATCATCGTCAAAAAAAAAAAAAGGTATGGGTACCCAAGGTCGCCGCACCGATACAGTCCAGTGAGCCTACAGGACAAAAACAGGAAATGAAATCAGGGTCTGAGATATCTGTTATCGTCGCAACAATAGCTAGCGAGATGGAGGAACAAGTAGAGGATGTCCATCAAGGTACTGTAGATCTTAAAGTGATTAAGGAATCAATAATTGAAGAGAAAGTTGAGAAATTCAGGATTGAGATTTCTGAGTTAGCTAGAGAGCACAGAGTTTTCATCAATATTAATGATGACAATTTTGATTATAATGATTACTTGGTGGAAGATTTCATGGATGTCCATGTAATTGAGACCAGAGCCACCACATCCGCACGCGAGGCTAAACCTCACACCGAAGAGAACGCCGTAGATGAACTGCGTAGGGTTTTCCTCCTAAGGGATGAGTAGGTTAGTCTACTGAAGAAAAGAATAGAAGAGATGACCGCAGCCATGACTGCTATGGCCATTATTCAGGGGCAATCCCAAGTACTGCAATTGGCTTCTCCAGAGATCAATCAGCCAGAAATCATACACATCACAGATGAAAGGAGAGAGGTTGCTTCAGCAAACAGAGATGAGCAACATAGAAAGGATTCTCCATCAGATGCTATACTAGAAAAGGAATTCAAGCAAATGCTTAAACAAGTGCGGGACGCCTTAACCCATTATAAGGGTGGTGCATTGGTTCTAAAGGGTAGACCTTATCGGGAGAATTCGATGTCGTGCCTTTCCACAAGGGTTTTGTAGCCCCAAACTTTAAGATATTTGATGGGACTGGAAATCCCGACTGGAAATTGATGGGACTGGAAATCCCAGACAACATATAACACATTTCCGAGCCAGCTGTGGCAATACAAGAAATAGTGATGCTCCACTCTTCCAACAGTTCGTCAGCAGCTTTTTAGGAATTGCTTTTGATTGGTACACTAACTTGCCCAACAGATCAATCAAAACATTTTCTGAGTTGGAACAAATTTTTGTGAAAAGATTTGCTGGGGCACAACTCCATGTGTCTATTGGAGAGCTCATGATGGAAAAACAAAAGCCTAGCGAAATTTTGGTAGACTACATTTTGAGGTGGAGAAACTTTAGCATAAAATGTGAACCTCAGCTAGAGGAGCATCATGCAATTGAAATTCTACTCAATAGCATTCATGGGCAAGTAGCTTTCATGAAGTAGCTTTCATGCTTAAGAGCATGCTTAAGAGACTCACCATCAAATCCTTCGAGAAGATACTTAGTAAAGCCAGCAGTATTCAAGAAGAGATTAAGCACATGGAGCCACATGAAATGGCTAAGGTGACCAGAGTGTTCGAAAAGAAATCAGGTGTAGTCGTAACTGTCGTGACCGTCGACAAAGGAAAGTAGTCGATAAAAATCTATACAGAAGAGCATCGCCAGTCTTTGTCACAATACTCTAGAAACAGAATCGTTAATCCAACCAGCGACCGCCTCGAGAGGGATCACCTGGAATAGGGGATAAGAAAATGTCCCTGTCAGAGCGACGTAAGACAGTGTATTCTTTTAAAGATGAATCTAAACCTAAAATATTCAGAAGTCTGATGAAGAAGCTAGAATTCAAACTACCAGATCCAAAGAAGCCCGTAGAGGTGGATAGGAAGAATGAACCAAATTATTGCCCACACCACCGGTTGCTCGAGCACACTATAGAAAAATGCTTCATCTTTAAAGATTTGCTTATCTTTAAAGAATCTTTAAAGATTTGCTTGAGAGGAACCTTAAAGAAGAGAACATAACAATCCCGAAAGAATATTTAAGAGAACCTCAAAAAGGTTTCATAAATATAATTTCCGCTGAGCCAATCTTCCCAATCGATTCGTATACTGGAACAGATGGATGGAGTACAACTTGGGATGAACTCATAAGGGTCCTTAATCAAATACAAGATTCCAAATCAAATACAAGATTCATCGAAACAAGCTTCTACAAATACCAAAGAAGAATGAAATGAGCTCTAGAGCAGATCATCCAAGAAAATATTGAACAAGATTCAGTATGCATCAAGACAAGCCTCCATTCAGATTCCGCAACATACCAAGCCCGAGATGAAAGTTCCGTCAGGAGATCCATCATCATCAAGGACAAATAAGAAGAAGAAAGGTGTCGATAAAAAGATTGATAGCACGAGGGGTAGGATAGGGGCTGCCTCTACTAGATTAGGGGTCTCGAATTTGGGGAAGAAAATCCTCGAACCCCTGACTTTGTATGATTATCTTTTTGTCCCTCTGGGGTCTTACAAATATAATGATTGTGATTTCAGCTGCGTTTTAACTATTTCTAGTGATAACGTAACTAATTATGTTTGATCTAGGTTTGATCTCAATCCCCAAAATGATCCTCAAATCGTACCTGAGTCTGATGAACTCGTTGTCAAGTCCAAAGAAGACATCAATGGCACGACTTACGACAACACCAATAACAAGGAGCCAATTCTCGAGCATCATGGTACACCGCTTACCATCAACTTGGATCTTTCTGACAAAGAGGACATGACACTGGAAGATTCAATAATGCTATCTCAAGAAGAAGAAATCACAGAAGTTAACTTAAGGAGTGGAAAAGTGTTACCACCAAGAACAGCTCCAACACATAAAGGAAAGTAGATAATGAACCGAGAAGAGATACCCCCACCTCCACTAGTGGAAGAATCACATGATCAAGATAAAATCAAAGGATCATACAAAGTGGACTACAACGTGCTAGCTCATCTTAGGAAGTTGCCAGCCCGACTAAGCATCTATGACGCTTTGATCCTGTCAAAGGATATGAGAGAGTCTCTGATTATAGCTTTGCTTGACCCAGAAATTTACTTAGCTCAGTTGGCCAACACATCCTCAGATGAAGTTTGTTCGTTGAAAGAACAACTTGGGGTGGGGTAACCTTCACAGATTCACAGATGAAGACTTGCTGCTCGGTACCGCCGACCACAATCACCCACTCTACATCTCCATCAACATCGGTAAATTTGTGTTATCCAAAATTTTAGTGGATCCTGGAGCCTCTCTTAACTTGATGAGCCTACGAACATTGGCTTATTTGGATATTGAAGCTCAAGAGCTTACGACTGATAAAATGATGTTAAGAGGATTAAACCAAAAGGGAGAAATAGCCCTCAGATCAATTACATTACTTATGAAGGTTGGAGAACTCATGACAACCGCTAAATTTCATATCATCGACACCGAGGCCTCTTTTAATGCTCTACTGGGTTGACCATAGATTCATGAGCACAATATGGTTCCATCATCTCTACTCCAGTGCATCAAATACCGCAAAGATGGTGAAGAAAATTGCATCAAAGGAGACTTACAGCCATTATTAGTGCATGAAGTTGGTATCCATGAAGATGCTGCCTACTACGCGCCTCCAAAGAAGACTGTCTTTTCTCATGAAGTTATCACAAACAAAGATGAAGATTCAGAAAAATTAAAAAGTGGAGGCCATTCAATTTCGCTTCAACGATCTTCTATCACTCCCTCACAATGAGTTGGTGAAAGTTCTTTTAGTTCGTGCACCCGAGGTCGAGGTCAGAGACGTGGATGAGGAAGGATCAATTTAATCATTGAACGGACTAGGCCAACCATAAACGTTGGTGTTCTGAAGATGAGATAATGATGACAAGACGGAAGAGACCTCAGTAGGAGATATCCTTATAAGATACAGAAAAGAGTGAATATGAAATAATGTATAATCTGATAAACCACTATGTGTTCAAAAGTTAATTCAACAGGGACACTTACCAAAACAAATGCCAGAAGATAAATTTCAACTTTTTGAAAAATTATGGAATGGTAAAAGTTGAACTCCAAATTCAAAAGAGCGTCTCAGATTTGGTACAGTCGGACCAGTCGATGATTCTGAATTTTGCATGGTTGTTACTGGTGAGTCAGAAGAGGATTGTCTCAATATAGAGGATGACTCTACTGATCAACCAATAGAATATGCTCCCCAAAAATTTGAGGAAGAAATTAAATATACTATGGATGAATTGAAAGATATTAACCTCGGGATTGAAGAACGACCCCGACCTACATTTATAAGTTCTCTACTCAATGACAAAGAATCTGTAGAATAAATCAAACTATTAAAAAAATTCAAAGACAACTTCGTATGGAGCTACAATGAAATGCCAAGACAATCCACAGAAGTTGCAGTCCATAAACTTGGGGTGGACAAGAATATAACCCTAGTAAAACAAGCTCCCAGGAGAATGAGCCTCGAAATAGAATAACAAGTCATTGCCGAGGTGAAGAAATTAATAAACGCCAACTTTATAAAAGAAGAGCAGTACCCCATATGGTTGGCTAATATTTTACCTGTTAAGAAGAAAAATGGAGAGATCTGTGTTTGTGTTGACTTCAGAGATTTGAACAAGGCATGTCCAAAAGATGAGTTTTCACTACCCATACCAGAGATGATGGTGGATAGATGGTGGAGGTGGACATCGCTTTGACACATGAATTTTTTTCCTTCATGGATGAATCGTCGGGATATAAACAAATCAAGATGGCTTCCGAGGATGCAGCACTTACAGTTTTCACAACACCGATTGGAATTTCCTATTACACAGTGATGCCGTTCGGCCTAAAGAACGCCGGAGCAACATATCAGTGTGCAATGACGAAGATTTTTGACGACCTCATTCACAATCAAGTAGAATGCTACGTGGATGATTTGATCATTTTGGTCATAAAAAATAAACAAAAATAGACCATTTGTATGATTTGAGGATCGTGTTTGAACGGTTACGACGATATGACCTTAAAATGAATCCCTTAAAGTGTGCCTTTGGCGTTACCTCTGAGCAATTTTTGGGATTCGTTATCAGTCATCAGGGAATCGAGATTGACCCAAATAAGATTAAAACTATCTTAGAAATACCTCCTCCTAAAATCTTGAAACAACTACGTTCCTTCCAGAGGAGGTTGGCTTATTTGAGACGCTTTATTTCTAATCTCTCAGGTAGGTGTCAGACTTTCTCGACATTAATTAAAAAGGATGCCAAATTCATTTGGGAAGAGAAATGCCAGTGAACTTTTGAGGATGTTAAATAATATTTAATGACACCTTCTGTCTTGGCAGCCCCTATCCTAGAGAAAGCTCTGATACTTTATACCGCAGCCTTAGATGACTCACGTAGAGCCCTCTTAGCCCAAATCAATGATGAGGGTAAAGAGAATGCACTCTACTACTTGAGTCGTCGCTTAATATCAACAAAGATAAGGTATCCACCTATGGAGAAGCATTGTCTAGCGTTAATTTTTGCCGCCCAAAAGCTTAAACATTACATGCTTTCTCATAAGATTACCCTAATCTCAAAATTTAATCCATTGCAATATCTGATGACCCGACCAACACTCTCCAGAAGTTTAGCAAGATGGTCAATGATCTTATTGAAATTTGGTATAACTTTTGTTCCCCTCCGTGCTATTAAGGAATAGATACTAGCAGACTTTCTCGCTGCACACCCACTGCCAACTGGGTCCTCTCTTAACGACGAGTTACCATATGAGCAAATATTACAAATAGAATTTTCCAGTGCGCAACATTGGGAAATTTATTTTGATGGTGCTTCATCAGCTTGAAAAGAAAAAGGATCAGGCACAATTATACCAAGCAAAACAGGGATTGGTTTGATCTTTATTACGCCAGATAAGGGTAAGTTAAGGTTCTCATACCAACTGACAGAGCTGTGCACTAACAATGAAATAGAATATGAAGCTTTACTCACCAGATTGGGGATGACGATCTTAATGGATATAACAAACATTGCCATCTATGACGACTCCCAAATCGTCATCCAGCAAGTTGCCGAGCAATACAAAATTCTAAAACCAAGGTTAGCAGAATACCATCAGTACACGATGAACCTCCTGGAGCAGATTGCTAATGTGATTTTCTACCAGATTCCTAGGGGAGATAATTCCCATGCTGGCGCTCTAGCAAAACTTGCTAAGGAAATGGCATGTCCCCCGGAGGATTCCATTGAAGTCACAGTGCAAGGAAGACGAGTCTTGTCTTGGATCGACTTCAAAACTCTGCACAAGCTTAGAAAAGAAGAAATAATAAATACAGTTGCAGAAATCAACGAAGATTGGTGCAAGCCATTAATAGAATATTTGCATACTAGAAAACTGCTAGAAGATAAGTCTGAGGCGCACCACATCACAAGAAAGGCCATGTCTTACGCGCTGATGGGAAACATTCTCTACAGAAGATCATTCGACCAAATGTGGCTACGGTGTTTGAGCAGAACCGAAGCACAGAATATTGTTAAAGAGGTACATGTCAGATTGTGTAGCGCTCACCAGTCAAAGCAAAAAATGAAAATGAAGATCAAAAGACTCAGATATTATTAGTCAGCAATGATGTCCGATTGCATGGATACAGCCAGAAAATGTCACCAATGCCAAGTGCAAGGGGTGGTCTTATACCAGCCTTCGAATGTGCTACACCCAACTGTTGCCTCGTGACCATTCAAGTGTTGGGGCATGGACATAATAGGTCCGATAGACCCTTCATCTTCCAAATGACACAGGTTTATACTTACTGCTACAGATTATTTCTCTAAATGGGCAAAGGCAGTACCGTTACATGAGGTTACGACACAACACGGCCTTCAATTTTCAAAAGCCAAATCATCTACCGTTTTTTAACATTTTGGGGTACCGCAAAGAATAATTTCTGACAATGGAACGGCTTTCAAAAGCACAAAGATCGACAATTTTGTCAAAAGACATAGGATAGATTGAAGATACTCTAGGATTTACCATACCAGAGAAAATGGTCTTACTGGGGCTTTCAACAAAACACTGGTACAGATTTTGAAGAAAATACTGGATGAAAACAAAAGGACTCCCACTCAGTGTACACCCTATATGCTTGTGTATGGAACCGAGGGTGTACTACCTCTAGAAATCCAGACACTATCTCTCAGAGTAGTTGTTGCCAATCAACTCACAACTGAAGAAACTAAAAAACTTAGACTTGAAGAACTGGAGAGTCTCGAGGGAAAATGAATAGAAGCACAACAACATTTGGAGCTTTACTAGGCGAATAGGCGCAACAACATTTGGAGCTTTACTAGGCGAAGATAGTACAAGCCCATGACAAATTGGTCCGCCCAAGTACATTCAAAGTTGGTGACCTCGTAATTATGCTCAAAAGACCTATTCTTGCTTGCCGAAAAATAGGTAGAAAATTGGAGCCAACTTGGGAGGGACCATTTGTCATTTAAAAGGTCTACACAGGAGGAGGCTATCACTTAGTGGACTTTTAGGGCGAAAGACCATGTTACCAATAAATGGGCGATATTTGAAAACCTATTATGCAACCTGATGCCGCTTGCCTCTACTTGCTTAGAAACTTTGAAACTTTGACTTTTTTGGGGTTATCTATGTGGCCAAATATCTATGACCGGGTCCAAATTTTGTAATTAACCTCAATATAATGAAAATTTTGAGAAAAATTTTTAACTTCAAATTTTATCCTTTCCACTTTTCAGTACAATGTTCCACAAAAATTTAACAAAACTCATACATAAAATAAGCAATTCATTTCACTAAAATAAGCTAAAATTCACTTCAATAAATACTTTGTTTTGTTCTTGTTCATGACAAGTTTTGGCCCACTGACGTTTTTCCTGTCGTCTGTAGAAAAATGTCGGTACAACGACTGATCTTTGCCTGGAGCCTTGCACTAAATGAGGAGATTGCGCCGCAGGGCGGTACCATAGATTTCAACATGGATTTTAACCAGGTTGACATGGCCTACGAAGGTCCTCTCATGGATGTAGTCAGTTGCAAAGAGAAGGAGGGATTGCCTTTACTACTGAGGGTGACTGCTAAAGATATTGTATCACACAAAGGCAAGAACGTGATAACAAAGCAATATCCGATGGAAGGGCCTAGCCATCTGCCCTCCATGGTAGCTACACCAATTGGGGGCCTAGTAGCCACCAATAACGAATGTTTGCCAAGTACTTCACTTCGCAGGATGTAATGCAAGAACGCCAGCCGCAAGAAGCAGAGGGCTTTCCTACAACAAGAACGCAAACTTCAGAGAGAGACGAACCGCTTACTCACACATATTCCTGAGGGGCATATTTATGGTCCAGACCTAAAAGAAACTTCTGCTAGCCTACCCAACACAGATGACACACCAGGATTCGTGACAAAGTCAGATACATTTTCAATTTCAGATGTTTTATGCAAGGGTTGCCCGACATGCAACATTGAAATACTGGTCGGGACATCATCCACGGGCGCATTTATAGAATGCCCAGATTGCAATGTTGTACATTTACATCATTTTAGTACATTGGAAGAGTATACCTCAAGCACCGATGGGTCTCAGACTTCAGATTTTATGATGGATGAGCCATACGTTCCACTGGGGACAGATCAGTATGTACCCAGTATGTACCATGGAGGCCCAAGGTCGTACATCCCGATAGATGCCGAGCCTCGTGTTCCAGATCAACTACTGCCAGTTTAGGTTCCTGCCAATGCTCGAAGGGAGGAACGCCTGCAATAGCTACCGACCCTTAGTACGATGGAGTACTACAAGATAAGTAAAGTAAATAAAAGAGAATTTGAATTTTATGAAGAACTTCAAGGAAAATTTGTCAACATATTGGAAAGCCTGGAGCTGTATACTAGGGTCTTCTCCGAGACTGACGAAAGAAGCATTTTGGACTGCATCTTTGATTTGAGAGATAGAGGCCGACCGGGCCTTCTCATGGAAAGAACATACTCTGAGCCGAAGAATTGAATGAGAGGAAAAGGGAGAATCACCATTCAGTGCGGCTGCTATTATAACTTCACAAATGACAGACAGGGGAATCCGCCTGGGATCCTCAGTGTACACGACCAAGTGGATCCACTACCGCCAATGATAAAGTGGCTGATCAAACATGATCAAAATAATGGTCAAATGGAGTATTTTGCCTGCTACCTGCATTCCAAATAGTTGTATTATCAACATCTACAAAGAGGGTGATTGCATTTCTCCACACATTGTCTCCACACATTGATCATCATTGATCATCATGATTTTCTAAGACCCTACCGCACGGTCTCATTTCTGAGCAAGAGCAATATTTTATTAGTAAAAAAAGTCGATATCATCGGCCCTAGTGAGTTTAGAGTTTCTGTGGAGATTCCTCTACCAGTCGGTTCAGTGCTCGTTCTTAAAGGCAATGGTATAGATGTCGCTAAACATTGCATTCCAGGGGTACGACACCGTAGGGTGTCTGTGACTTTCCGTAAGATGGATGACAGCAAAATACCATATGGATTCTAGCCGGACTCTGAACTGGAAGAGCTATTTTCGTACGAGCTATAAGAGGGTTGTACCTCTAAGTACATGCAAAGGGAACTCTTATCCTGGAGCATGACTTAGAAGGTCTGCTTGATCAAGAGCTCATCGTACCTTGTACAGATGGCTTGTACAGATGGTCAGAGGGTGCTCATCGTACCTTGTACAGATGGTCAGAGGGTTCACTTTTTTTTATAGCAACATGATATGTATCTGATATATTCAGCCTAAAATGTATTCATGGCATGAGATGTTATGAATGTATTTCACATGGACTATATATTGTACCGTTTTAAGGCATCAGCCTATGTTCGATCTGTAACATCTTTATGGGAGTATATTAATAGAAATTTCTCTCAAAATGTGCCTTTTTTGTCAGTTTCCTTTTTGTGCAAAGGATGAAAGCCACATACCACGCGTTAGTTCAGAATTTCAATGAATAAAGAACGAAACAACAAATCTTTAACAATAAATAAAATTTAAATAAGAATAATCACCAATGAATAAACAACAGAACAAATTTCTTTTGAAAATCAACCAATTAAAATTAAAATTTTAAAAACATATTTTAAAAAATTAAATGTGAAAAAAACAACAAGAAGATGAAACGAATCTATTGAGTGAATTCTCTCATTTTTGGAGTTCCTTACTCTTTGTGCGCGCAACCATCTATACAGCACAACCATCGTTATGCAGCACAACCATCGTTATCTGCATTAACTCTCTTCACATCCTCACAAAATTTCACATTCTCCATAAAACCCCACAAAACACTGCAAATCTTCTTCAACAAAATCAACCTTTTCACATAACACATTTCTGTAATATCAACATCACAAACTCTCTACACTGTTTTCATATGAATCTTGGGGTCAGATCTTGGGGTCAGTACCCAAATTTTTCCACAAATTCCTTCAAATTTCAAATTCTACAAGGATCGGTGTGATGCCCCCTTCAACGGATGTTAAGGCTTCCGATTCCTTCAAATTTTAAAATCTCCAGAATCAGTGTGAGGCCCCCTTAAATGGATGTTAAGACTTCTGATTCCTTCAAATTTCAAATTCTCTAAAGATCAGTGTGAGGCCCCCTTCAATGGATGTTAAGGCTTCTAACTCCTTCAAATTTCAAACTCTCCAAAGATCGATGTGAGGCCCCCTTTAATGGATGGTTAGGGCTTTTGTTCCTAAATTTCAAATTCTCCAAAGATCGGTGTGAGGCCCCCTTCAATGGATGTTAATGCTTCTGATTCCTTCAAATTTCATATTCTTTGAAGACCAGTGTGAGGCCCCCTTCAACTGGTGTTAAGGCTTCCGTTTCTTTCACAAATTCTATTCATATATTCCCCACAAATTCACATGTCTGAATCTGCATATTTTTTGCATAAACACACATATTCTCTTGTGACCGCTTGGGTTGGATGTGAGTCCTAGTGCTTTCCTTCCTAATGTGACACACATATATTTTCTAGTTACCTCTTCAGTTGGATATGAGTCCCAGTGCTTTCCTTCTCAATGTAGCACACATATTCTCTTATCACCGCTTGGGTTGGATGTGAGTCCTAATGCTTTCCTTTCTAATGTGGCACACATATATTTTCTTGTTACCTCTTAAGTTGGATATGACTCCCAGTGCTTTATTTCTCAATGTAGCACATATATTCTCTTGTCATCGCTTCAGTTGGATGTGAGTTCTAGTGCTTTCCTTCCTAACGTGATGCACACATATTTTATTGTTACCTCATTGTTACCTCTTGAGTTGGATGTTATTGTTACCTCTTGAGTTGGATGTGAGTCCTAGTGCTTTCCTTCTCAATGTAACACACATATTTTCTTGTCACCGCTTGGGTTGGATGTGAGACCTAAGGCTTTCCTTCCCAACGTGATGCATATATTTTCTTGTTACCTCTTGAGTTGGATATGAATCCCAGTGCTTTCCTTCTCAATGTAGCACACATATTCTCTTATCACCACTTGGGTTAGATGTGAGTCCTAGTGCTTTCCTTCCTAATGTGACATACATAAATTTTCTTGTTATCTCTTGAGTTAGATATGAGTCCCACTGCTTTCCTTCTCAATGTAGAACATATATTCTCTTGTTACCTCTTGAGTTGGATGTGAGTCCTAGTGCTTTCCTTCTCAATGTAACACACATATTTTCTTGTCACTGCTTGGGTTGGATGTGAGTCCTAGGGATTTCTTTCCCAATGTGATGCATATATTTTCTTGTTACCTCTTGAGTTGGATGTGAGTCATAGTGTTTTCCTTCGTAATGTGACACACATATTTTCTTGTTACCACTCGAGTTGGATGTGAGTCCCAACGCTTTCCTCCTCAATGTAGCAGATATTTTCTTTGGAGCCAGATGTGGGCCTCTGTGTTTTCCATCTTAATTCAGCCCCCCACACAATCCTATTCTCATATTTTAAAATCAGTTTTAAGACCACCTTAAATGTATTATGGCATCTGATTCTTATTTTAAGATTGATACCCAAATTTCAATTCCCATCTTGGGGTCAGCACTTATATACACTACCATCCTTTATAAATACCTGAAATTTCATAACTCAAAATTCACTCTCTGATCCCCAGCGAGAGTCCCTACTCCTTGATTTCAATCAAATGATCATCTGCTAATATCCCCAGCAGAAATAAATCACACACACAACTCTACACATACTTCCGGGTCTGTTGACTTAGGAGTTTGTATTGGTTTTTGTTGATCTCGTCGGTCAATGCCAATATGCGCAGTGTGCTCGCCCAGCACACCACACCTATTGGGGGTCCATTTGTTGACCTCACTTTTGGTTGAGGTTTAATTTTTCCTCTTTAGTAGCTTAAGGTCTAGCCATAGAAATTTCCTATTGACTATTCTTAGAAAACTAGACATGGAACCCTCACTATTAGAAATTCTACACGCTTCTCTACTCAACTTGGAGTTCCAAATATTGGTCCTAACCTCTAGCACTTAGTAAGTGGGGTCACTATGGGGGAAACTCAAGATGAGTCAACCTTAGGACTTCTGGACCTTAGGGTTGACCCTGGGTGTTGTTCTAGGGCTAAGGCACTCACTTGTAATCACTTGCACTCACAATCACTCACTATCATAAACTTAAACTTCTAGGCTTTGGTCCCTTGATACTTTTGGGAGACTCATGTAGGTGGTCTCCTCAACCCATTAGCCTTGGGCTAGGGCTTGGCTAAGATCACTACATAGAGGACTCAAAATGGGATTTCCATTGGTCCATGACTTATTGATGGTGGTTGGTACCTCAACTCTGCCAAGACACCCAACCTAGCCTTTTTGTCCCTCAATTCCCCCAAATTACCTAGATACCTTTGGGACCCCAAATTTGGTCAAAATTTTCAAATCTAGCCAAAATACCCAACTTGACTCAAATAAATACCTTGAGAACACCGAAACTACCCAAAATCACCAAAATTAGCCAAATTACCAAAATACCCCTCCTTACCCCAAAATTCCAAAAATTCCAAAAAATCCCAACTCCTTACCCCAAAATTCCAAAAATTCCAAAAAATCCCAAAAATTCCCAAAACCTCCCAAGTATTACCAATTTAATTTTTGTCAACTATAACATGACCCAATTTGGCCAATTTAACCATCTTTGATCAAAACCCCCAAATTACCCTTTAAAGACCCATATTTTTTCAAAATCACTCCAAAATGTCCATTTTCAAATCACTACAAATGTCCATCTTCAATCCCAAACTCAAATTCACCTTCAATGTGACCAAAATAAACAAAATTCAAGCTCAATTGGCCCATGCTTTGAGCCCAATTTTGATTTAGGTCAAACCCCCAATTTTGGACACATGACCTAATCTCACCAAATTGAATCCATAGCCCCCTCAGTTAGCAATGCTTTATGTTGAAAACTCTTTATAACATTTTTACACATCAAAATTGACCATCACCTTCATAGCATCCCCAAACATCAAACTTGACCTTCAATTGGACTTGGTGAGGCCTCAAATTCATTTGATTTCAACCTAAGTTCAAAATCCCCAATTTTGCCTCAAATTAGTCATGTCCCCAAACTTCACCAAATTGATGGCCTTAGCCCCAAAATTTACACTCCATCCCTTCATAAAAAATCTTAAAAAATCTTCAAAACACCTCAAAACACCTCCCTTGATCATTTGAACTTTTTAATTTGGAATTAGCCCAAAGCTAATCCAACCTAGACCCATGTCTAACTCAACATGCCCAAATTGGAAAAATTTCAAAAATCCCTCAAATTGGCCTACCAATTGAACTCAAAATCACTTCAACTGTTCACCAAAATTCTTCATAAAAATCATCTACAAAATATTGATCAATCAATTAGGTCAATTGACATGGCTAATCTAGCCCAAACCCAAACTTTGATCAATTGAACCCACATTGGACCTATGCATTAAAGATAGCCTAACTACCCCAAAGTCATCAAATTAACTCCACCTCAGCCATGAGTTGGACCCTAGTGACCAGCCTAAACCTCTTAAAACCACCTAAACTAAGCCACGGACCAAAGGTCCCCTAAATCAATGGATTTAACGCCATATTTGCTTAAGCCTTAGATATTTTTGCCAAAATAAAGCCTAAAATCATTAAATTGCTGTGACATATTCCCTTAGGTTCCTTGAGCTCCTAGCCAGCTCCCCCTGGCCGACCGGCTAGCCTAGTGGCTGGAAAAGCCCAAAACCATGGCCAAATAAAGAGCCACGCCCAAGGGATTAAGCCCAATTCAAACCTAGAGGCCACATCATCCCAATTGAAGCTTCGAGCATCTCTGCCCTCCACCTAGGCAGCACATTCCGCCCCCTAATTGGCCATGACAGCAAGCCTAAGGCCATTTTTATAAAATGCTCCCTCCACGACCATGGATAGAGAGCTAAAAATTTCTCTAAGAGACTTCCCTAATATGATCCCAAGGCATTTTTGAGATCTCCTCAATGCAACCCAACCACCACGTTACCCTGAATCCCCTTACCATAGCCAAATTTTTTAGCTCAAAACCTTGCCAGAGACAGGAAAAAACTCTCCACACCTCTAAACAAAAACTCTCCACACCTCTAAA
>NW_018221724.1:93981-99916 GCF_001263595.1 Phalaenopsis equestris
CCACAGTCTACCAAACTCAAATTAACTTCACCCACACCATTTAAGACAGTGAAAGGAGCTAAGCCCCATCAAATTCCCCTCTAACAGAGCCTCTATTATAGCTCTAGAGCAACACCCAAATTTGGTCGTGATCGAAATCATATCTAAGCCTCACACCAAGAACAAAGACTGAATCCCTAGCCTCTTTGGATCACAACAAACGTGTCGAGACTCTCTGATTGAAGCTTCACTTCTCAGAGCAAAGGTATAAAACTTCTTCCTCCAGAGCCCATTTTGATTCTCCATTTAATTATGATTAATTTAATTGCATGATTACTGTATGGATGTGTTTGTCTCACTTAGACAAGTCAATAGGATCAAACCCGAAGTGATTTGGTTGAGTCTAAGTCGAGATCTTAAAGTTTTAGTGTGGATGGTCACAAGATCACTTTATCGGGGATGATGACGGGGAGCCGTTTTATCAAGCGTGTATCGAATGGATAGAGGAGATCGTGCCGGACAGCGCTTTATAACATAAATCGCGGGCCGAGTCAGTGCTGAGGTGGACGACAGCGTCAAATGGGAGCGCACCGCGTGGAGTTCGGAGCTGCCTAGGATCTACATCGTGCCGCGCTGTTTAAATAAATAAATAAGGATTTTTCCTATTTATTTAAATGCCCACAAATTAAATATTTAAATACCCACAAATTAAAAAATTCATATCTTGGTGTAGAAAAATCTGCTTGAAAAATTCTTATTATAGAAATAATCTTATAAAACCTCTTGCTCAGTGAACATAGGAGAATAATGTGAAAATAATTTTAAGCCTATGTGGTGCATATTTTATTTTTAATTAATTAAACACTAAATTGAAACTTTTGATTCTCCATGCATATAGGCATTTCATTATAGCTTGGAATTTTAGCATGTTGTTGCCTCTGTCTTAGGGAACATTCCCCGATTTTTCCAAAATCAGAGGAGGTCCGTAGACAGAGAATCACATTTTTCAAGTTTATGTGTTGCTTAAAATAATCATGGAAATTAGCATGTTGCTTAGAAAAATCTCAGAAAATTTTGGAAGGATTATGATGACTAGAGAACCCTTGGGAAAATTTCTCATAAGTCAAGTCATTCAAAATACATATAATCTTTACAAACCCTAAATCACTAAGATAATTAATTTTGAAAAATACAAAAAATAAAATGACTTGATTTTTAATCTCCACTATTTTTTAGGATCCAGAGAACTCACCATACAAATTTCAAAGCATTGTGACTTCATTCTGTAACTTAAGTTGATTTTTAAAAAAAAAATATTTTTGGCACATAAATGATTCTTAAAAATCAAAATATAACTTAAAAAATTATAAAACTTTATTTTTTGAGTTCTCTGTGATCTATTTTTTGAGTTCTCTGAACTTTATTTTTTGAGTTCTCTGTGATCAGGGGAATTTTTTAAAAATAAAATGATTTTTAAAATAAAAACTTTCATTTTTTCACCTATTTTAAGTATTTAAATAATTAAAAATTCATAAAAGTCACAAAAATAATAAAACTCATGGAAATGTTCTAACTTATTTCTGAAGCACTTAGAAACAATTGAAATATTTTTCCTAATTTTCTAAATAAAGAACTTGTATTTTAAAGCTTAAAAAATGATTCTCAAAGGCTAAAAATGAATTTTCACTAAAAATAATGCCAATAAATCAAATAAAATTCAGAAAAAATATAAAATCTTCTCTTCTAAGTTTTTTGACCTGAGGAGGACTTTTCAAAAATATAGAACTTAATTTTCTCTTTTTAAAATATTTTATAATTAATAAATACCACAGAACTTAAAATAATTCTTAAAATTCAAATAAAACTCAAAAAATTATGAAATTTAGTATAAAGGCTTCGTTAGTTTAAGTCTACCTCTTGTAAAAATTTTAAGGCATTAGGGTTTATCTTGGTCAAGTTAGGAATTTTCTTTTAAAAATCCTACTTTTTCATGAAAATAATTATGTAAATTAAATTAAATTTTGAAAAATAACATTTTCTCCTCTGATGTCTTAATTGACCCATGAATGAGGTAGGATAAAAATTTCAAAGTCATTTGAATTGAATTTGACAAATTATGAAGTGTTAGAGCTTTAGGGGCAAATGTGTAATTTTGGAAATTTAGCATTAATTAACATTTAGGCTTCATTTAAACAGGGAAATGGGTAACCACTGTTCTTAATTTGGATGTTTGAAACATAAGAGGTTAATTGGTAGAAAACAACCTCTGAAACATAAGAGGTTAATTGGTAGAAACCAACCTCACTTTCCTAATTGAAAAGATAATCTAATAAATTTCTAAATTATTAAAATTTGGAAGTTCATTAAAATTAAATGATCCTACATTTAGGGGTATGATTTTGGATGTTAATAAATCATCAATTTAATACCCCTATTTTGATTTTCAAATAAAATTCAAATCATGAATTATGACCATATAAAGCTTAATCTTTTCAATACTAATTAAGACACTCACCTAGGTCTTAAGGGCTTAGTAGTGACTTAGGCTAAATCAAGTTTCACTTAAATAAGGATTTGAAAAGTAAACATCTGAAAAGTAAACATCATTTAAAATTTAAAATTAAAACATCATTTAAAATTAAAACATCTTTCAAACTCTACAAGCCCACCCTTTAAATAATTAAAAAATTAATTAAAAATCATAAAAATAACAAAATTGTAAAAACATACTAGTCTTCACCCACATAATTCCTTACTACTTGAAACTAATTCAAATAATTTTCCTAATTTTCTATACTCTTAGGCTTACTCTTAGGGATAATTGAGACATCAATGTTCATTGAGCATTAGGGTGTTTTATAGGATGAATTATTAAGCAACAGCTTGAGTTTAAAAGAACTCGAGATTTTCCATTAGGTAGCGAGAGAGCAGCACGAACCTGTTTCTTTCTCTAGATCTTTTGGATACCTCGGAGATCTACTAAACTTAATATATTTTGTTTGGCAACATCATCCTTAATTAAACTCCTAAGGACCCACCAAGATATGACATAGAGTTAGATAGGTCGTCAAAATTTTACTTCCCTATCTTATATAAACTGCCTTAACATGCCTTTTGAGTTTCAGGTGGTGGAATAAGAAGACTCGTCAGGTACGCTTTTATAGTTTTCAGCGTTGTCTTTCTTGTACTTTCATACTGTGCTTTTATACCTGAAAACTTGCATGCTAAACAATGATGTCACCCTGCATGAAAACTAAAACTATCAGAATAGCCACAAAACCAAAACCAAAACAAAAGAAAACTAAAATCAACCAAGATAAAATTCACCGCCAGAACATTCAAAATATAAAACAATTCAAAATTTAATGACAAACATCACACAAAACTATAATTGCAACAAAATTATGATGTCTCTATCAGATGATTGGGAATTCCTTGGAGGATCTAACCTATGGTTGCTAACAATACTTTCCACGGTCTAAATGAAATTATGGAACTCATTAAGTTGAGTTTAGTATGTTCATTTTGACTAAGTAAATCTAAGTAAATCTAATAGAAAATAGTCGAGGGAACCATGGGATCCTAACTGGTGGATCCTAACTGGTGTCGCATCCTAACTGGTGTCGCTCTAATAAACTTTAATATGCCCCCCATAAAATTTAAAGAACTTCCCCCTTAAAGCCACGTGATTTAACATCATAACTTGACACACTTGAAAACTCAAACTCATCGCAGCAGGGAGCTTGGAGCTAGCATGGTGGGCAGCGCGGCCATCTTCAACAACAAAAAATGTCTTCCCTAGCTAAACTAATCTTCCTTCCTTAGAATTAAAAAATAAAGCCATGGGACTGTGAGGTTGCTTGCTTATGCAACGTAAATCCTCACTTTATATTTAGGCCTTTGTATAACCCTGCTATACAATATAAGCCCTAACTTGTCTTAAGATTCCGAGGTTGTCGTTTTCCATGACCTAAATGCTCATATATTTCAGGTTATTTGTGTGATCATTTCACACGAATGAAAGCCCTAACTAATAAAATTGGCAGGATGAAACACCTAAATTTGTCTCCTGAAAATTGAAGCCAAACATTAAGATAGCTTGGGAACTCACTGAGGTTCTCTTCTGGATCCATGACATCCCCAAGTTTTTCCTCCTTTGGACTCTCTCCTTTGGACTCTACAACAAAATGTTCTAAATTTGAGTCAATCACCTTTTACACCTCTTTGTTTGATTTAATTGAGAAGTCCTATCCTTTTGAAATCCTTGAAGATAATATTTCCTGGTTTTTATCGAGGTTTTTATCGAGAGACTTTGGTCATTTATTTTCTTAGGTGACTTTGGTCATTTAAGATGTAATTAACTATAAAGGTTTTCCCTTATAGGAAGCAGGTCCGAACCTAACTTAATATAAATCCTATTTAATTTTTTATATTAAATAGGGAAACTTGTCAGCAAATAAAAAGGTTTCACAGACCAAATAGATGTCATATATTCCTTAGTTTATTTAATTGAGCCTCATGCTCAAGTCTTGTGTTTATCCTTTGGGATAGATACAGGATTTGAGGTACACTACTCTTTCATTTTAACTATGAAAAATATGGGATAAGTTTGATTTCATATTTTTCTAAAACTAAATATATATGTAAATTAAAGGTCCTTTCAAAGCGGGTAACGGGAGTTTGATTCCAGTGACCGATAGCTTCTTACGAGCACACTCTCCAACACAAAAATAAGACCGACAAATCCTTAGTAGTTTAAGTAAACAAGCATAATACCATAAGCAATGCATCCATTCCAAAGAATAGACACACTACTTACTGGTAAGACTCGATTAAATAAACTAAAGAATTTATGACATCCGTTTAAGTCTGTGAAAAAATTATTTTTATATTAACCGACAAGTTCCCCTATTTAATTCAAAAAAATTAAATAGGGTCAATATTAAGCTATGTTCTTAAAAGTTTCCTATAAGGGCAAGCACCTATAGTTAATTACATCTTAGATAACCGAAGTCACCTAAGAAAACTCTTAATATAAATTAGACGATATTGTCTTAAGGAATTTCAAGGGTACGACTCTTCAAAAGATAGGACAAAGACGTGTGAAAAGGGAATGGCTCAAACAAGGAACATTTTATTTTTAGAATCCCAAGAAAGAAGAACTAGGAGATGTCAGAGATCCTGAGAAGAGCCTCAATGACATCCCAAGCTATCCTATGATTTGGCTTCAGTTTCGAGAATAAATTATTTAATTTGTTCATCTTACTAATTTTATTAATTAGGGCTTACATTCATGTGAGACAGTCGCACAAATAGCCTGGAAGATGTGAAGATTTAGGTTGTAATGAACGACAACCTCGGAATCCTAAAATGAGTTAGGGCTTAAATTTTATAGTAGAGCAACACAAAGGCCTAAAGATAAGTCGCACTAAGAGGACAACCTTGAAACTCTATGGTTTGTTGTTAATTCTAAAGAAAGATGTGCTTTTGTAGTTCCTCATGTTATTGTAGAATGCTACCCACAAAGTTAGCTCCAAGCTCCTCGGTGAAGTAGTATTCCTAAAGTCTAAGATTTAAATGTTTAAATGACAAGTTAAATTTCAAACATTATTGGGGGGGTGGGGGGTTAAAGTTGATTAGAGTGACACTGGTTAGGATCTCACAATTCCCTCATTTCAGTATCACTATTTTCTTTGAAATTTGCTTAGCTTAAACGAGTTGTGAAACCCATTTAAACCGGGGAGATCTCGTTAGCAACCGTAGGTTACCTCCTTTGAGGGAATCTCGTAAATTCAAAAGGACGTATTATGTTTAGTGATATTTCAAAGGATTTATGGTTACATTTGAAATAATTTATTTTAGGTTTTTGAAAATTTTGATTAATTTTTAACAAGTTGTTTTGATTTTGCAAATAAATTAAAGTGCACATCCAAGCAGTTATAATATTTTCCTGCTG
>NW_018221724.1:99926-118196 GCF_001263595.1 Phalaenopsis equestris
AAGATTAACTTTTGCAACATTTATAAAATTTTGTAAAAAATTAAATAAATTGCAAAAGTAGATGAAGGTGTA
Source organism: Phalaenopsis equestris (assembly GCF_001263595.1). Taxonomy (NCBI): domain Eukaryota; kingdom Viridiplantae; phylum Streptophyta; class Magnoliopsida; order Asparagales; family Orchidaceae; genus Phalaenopsis; species Phalaenopsis equestris. Next base: position 99,999 of record NW_018221724.1, read on the forward strand.
TCTAACATACTCTAAATAATAACTTATTGAGTTCTAAAGGATCTTAGTGGATGATTTTAGAGCAAAATATAACAATTTGAATTTATCCTTCAAAATGTCCAAGAGATTTCAAAGTGTTTGGGGAATGACCCTGAACTGCTTTAAAGATCTCTTGAAGCATTTTGAGTTCATTTTGAACTTATAATATAATTCCTCTAATCATCTAAGCTCAAGTTAAAAAGGTTACCCTACTACTCGGTGAACTTTGACAGTTCAATCATCCCAAGAGCAGGGTATTCAATTAATCAGTTCATTTTTCACTTAATAGTTATGTAGGTGAATGCCTCTAAGGCTAGTTTAAGTCATTAAAAATTTTGTCCCCACCACTAAAGTTGGGCTTTTAGTGTTTAGAACTGTTTATCATTAGTCATGTTTTCTTTCTAAATCTCATCAAGCAAGTTTAAATATCGAGTCTAGAGCACTACCAAGCCTTTAACAATCTCAATGGAAGAAAATGATAATTGTTAAAATTTTAGTTTATGAGGTATGTATCCTGATTGAAATATCATGTTATAATCAATTATGGGCTTAAAATAAGTGAATTATCATCCTCCTAGTCTAGGCCCATCACTTCATAATCATTTAATTTTAATTAACTTCCAAATCATGATAATTTAGAAAATTATAATTTTACTCTTATCATTGAAAGGTAGGAAATTGATTTCTACCTTTAAACCCATTATGTTTCAATCATTCGAAAATATTCATTAGGATCAAAATTACTCATTTTTCCCTTTGTTTAATCCTAAATTTTAATTAAGATGCCAAAATATAAAATGACCATCTTGCCCTTGGGGCTCTCCACTTCATAACTCATTAAGCATAATTCAAACGACTTTGAAAATTTTAGAGTACTCTGCTCATGAGGTAATTGAAACATCAAAGGAGAAAATGTGGTTTCAAATTTTTATTTAATTTAAATAATTATCTTAACATAGAAAATAGGATTTTCAACATTAATTTATTTAATCAATCAAAATAAAATTTTTGTTTATAGGATAAAGATTAGAGGTTCACTTAGGTCAAAGAAACACATAGGCAACATACCGTGATCTTTTGAATTAAATTTTTATTTAATTTTATAATTATTTAATGATTTTTAGTGATTTAATTAAATAAAAATTATGTTTTAATTACAAAAAATATATTACATAAATTATTTTTAATATTTTTATTAAACCTCTCTTAGTCCACAGAACTCAGAGAAACAAATTTTATATTTTTGTGATTTTTTATTTATTATCATAATTACTTTGATTGAAAAATAAGAAAAATACACTTTTAGGCCTTAAAAAAATTATTTTTAACTCAGGAAAATTGGGAAAAATAATCTATTGAGTTCCAAGTTACCAGAAAATCATTAGAAACATTTTACAATATTTTTATATTTTTGAACATTTTTAATTATTTTTAATTTAAAATATGGCTAAAAAAAGAAGTATTTTCTAAAAAATTATTTTTATTTTTACTAAGTGCCCCTCATCACAAGGAACTCAGAAAACTAATTTTCATAATTTTTCTAATTGTATCTAATTTAATATAATTAGTTTGGTACAAAAATACAACTTTCCTTATAATATCAACTTTAATGCTTAAACTTATTCAAATAAATTTTAAATTTTTACATCAAGTCAACATTATTTTTACACACAATTTGAAATTGACTTTATTAATTTTTTTATTATTTATTTTAAATAAATAAATACAAGTTGTAAACATTTAATTAGCTATAAAAATGTATTAGACCATTCAAATCATCATGATATTTTTCCTAAGTTTATCTGGCCATAAGAAACCTACTAATATTTATCTCATAATTTTGTAAGTGATACTATAATCTATATAATTATTTAAAATAAAATAGCCCTCTAAGTTTGAAAATTAGGGTTAGAAGCACAGAGATGCCCTCTGACCTTGAAAAAATTAGAGAACCAAACCTCTGTCATGAGGAGCAAACTCTAAAAATTTCAAGCCATGATGAGTAATATTTAATCATAATAATTAAAATACCACATATGCTATTTAATTAAATAAAAATCAAAGAGTCAACAAAAAATTTTATTTTCGGTCCACATTATTCTCCTCTATTCAACGAGTGAGAGAGTATTTTTATTTTGTTTTTATAATTTTTCTATGAAAAGTTATGGATTTTTGAAGTTCTAGGATTTATTTTATTCAATAAAATCCCATTTTCTATTTAAACCACGCGGCGCCACACAATCCTTGCCATCTCCGAAGTCTCCACGCGACGTGGTCTGATTTGGCACTACCGTTTGAGTCAGCGCTAACTTTTCCCGCTGTTCACGCATCAAGAGCTCATCTAACGTGATCTCGTTTGTCCATACGATACACGCGAGATTAGATGGCTCTCTGTCATCATCCCCGATGGCCAGAGCCCATGAACCACATAAATTCTAGACTTAAGATCTCGCTCGATACTCAACCAAATAATATGGGATTTTATCCTACACCGTCATTTACTTGAGTCAAACACATCCATACGGTTACAATGCTATGAAATTAAACTTCTCTTCATAATTGATGAAACAGAGCTCAAAATTATGGTTGTTGGTTTATACCTTTGTCTGAGAGGAGAGGCATCAATCAGATGCTTGTGGAAGTTTTAGTGGAGTCCCACAAACCTCCTGGATGTGTTGGTTTCCTCTAGTGTAAGCTTCAATTATAAGTTTAATTAAATGGGAATTTAAGAGGGAATCTTCTTCTCTTGCTCTGAGGAAGCTCAAGAGTAGCTCAATTTAGAGTTCAGAGGATTTTGGAGGGTGGCTGAAATTTGTCGTGATTTTGAGCTAAAAAATTGAGCTCAGGCAATGGTGGAGATGGCTGGAAGATGATTAGAATGAGCTTAGGAGGTGTTGGAAGAGCTCCGGAATCAATTTGGCAGAGTTTCCCCAAGGAAGTGGTTCATCCCCCTTTTTGTCCATGGAGGAGATGTCTTAAATAGAGGGAGAAGGAGAGGCTGACATGGTTGGTCATTGGGTGCAAAGAGTTGCTTATGTGGGGGGTTGAGTGACACAAGTGTCTAATTAGGGTGAGCTAAGTTAGGGGGGTTCAAATTTGAAGTTTAGACTTCAGGTTGGCTCTCAGTTTTGGTGTTTGCCATCTAGTAGTCCGACCGACAGGTCCAGGGGGTGGCCAGAGATGTCAGGGGAGCCTAGAGAGGGTTTATGATGATTAACCCCTAATGGCAAGTGATGATGGCAAATAAATTTTAATTTAAGCCAAAAGATGAGTAAAATCCTTTAAATCAATGGACCATTGGTCCATAGTTCATGTTGGTTGGGCTAGGTGGGTCCAGCCTGGTGACTAGAGTCCAAATGGTGATTGTAGTGGCTTTGGTTTGATCAATTTGGCTTGACTTGGTAAACTTTGGTGCATGGGTTCAATTTTGGGCATTTTGGCTTGGAGTTGGGTTCAGGTTCAGCTAGGCATGACAGTGAGCTCAATTGATTGATGATTATGATGTAGATAATTGTCACAAGGAGTTTAGAAAAGATTTGGAGAGATTTTGAATTGATTTGGAGGTTCAATTTCAAGAAATTTGGACATTTGGTTAATTTTGGGGATGTTAGGATAGACTTGGGTTTGAGTTGGTCTAGACTTTGTCAAAGGCCCAATTGATGGTTCAATTTGATGTGGGTCATTGTCATGAAGAGTTTTGGATATCAATTGGGTGGAAATTTTGGGGTTATGGGGTTCAATTTGGTTGAATTTGAGGATATGACTAATTGGGGCCAAATTGGGGGTATTGGTTCAAGTCAAATTTGAATGAAATTGAAGCTTGAACAAGGCCAATTGAAGGTTTAATTTGATATGAAATTTTTTTTGAAGAGTTTATGATGCAAAATTGGGGCAATTGGACTGATTTATGTGTTCAATTGAGTGAGATTTTGGTTTTGGGTCAAATTAGGGCTTTTAGATTTGGGTTGAAATTGGATTCAAATGTGGGTCAATTGGGCTTTAATTTGTTTTCAATCAATCTTGGACATGATGAATTTGAGTTTAGAATTGAATTTAGGGAAGATTGGGATGAAATTGGTGGACATTGGGAGTGAATTGGGGTAATTGGGCTTTTAAAGGCAATTTTGGGCTTTTAGTCAAAATTTATCAAATTGGTCAAATTGAGCTTAATAGAGTGGTTCAAATTGATTTTGGGGATATTTGAAATGAAGTTGAAGACTTTAGGACTATTTAGGTCACCAAGGGTATTTTGGTAATTTTGGCCAAATGATGGGTATTTTGATATTTTTGGAAATTTTGGGGTGTTTTTAACAATTTGGGTGGTTTCAAATGGTTTGAAATGATTTTTGAACAAATTTGGGTATTTTGGGTAATTTTGAGAATTTTGGCCAATTTTGGGGTTTCAAGGGTGATTTGGTAATTTGGGTAAATTTGGGGGTAAAAAAGGCTAAGTTGGGCATTTTGGTAAAATTGGAGCATCAATCACCCTACTTGAGCCATGGACCAATATAATTCCCTACTTTGGGTCCTCCATTTAATGGTCCTAGCTAAACCCTAGCCTAGGGCTAGTGGGACATGAGTCTCCCAAAGAGTTAAGGGATCAAAGTTAAACAAGCTTGTGCTTAGGATAGTGATTGAAACTGTAATGTGCATGTGTGTGTGTGAGACCAACCAAGACCACACCACCAAAGGGTTAGCCCTAAGACCAAGCAATCCTATGGGGACTCTCCTTGAGCTCCCTGATACACCTAAAATATATAGTGTTTTTAGACACATTTTAATACCTATTTTTGAGATATTGCGCGTTAATGGAAGGCATTTTTGTGTTTTTCTTGCAGATACAGGGACAAAGGGTGAAAAATGCTTAAAGGAGTGAAAAAGAATCAAATTTGGAGCAAAAATGTGAAAAATGTGCAAAAGAGTTAAGGCGCCTAAGCACCAAATCCAGCGCTTAAGCGCTGGTTAAACAAAGAAGGCCGCGCCTAAGCGCCAGAGGCCCTGCGTTTAAGCACTAGAGGCAGTTGTTGGGATAACAAATTTGGTTTCTATGAATTTTGAAGAGGTTTTTGAGGCACCATTGGGTTCATAGGTGTTTATAACCACCATGGACAAAAATTATCACGAAAGGATGCATCTCTTGAGGAAATTCATCGAATCTAGATATATTTTGAAGAGAAACCAAGACACCTTTTACAAAATTATAAAAGAAAGCAGATTGGGACTTTGAAAGAGGTCCTGTAAGTATTGGAAAGTTTTGAAAGTACTTATTTGGGGAGTTAGTTCGGAGAGATTCAGGCATCGCTTTTACTTTTATTTTATCCTTTTTATTATTTTATTTTGAGGGATCGTAAAGAGAAGAGAATCAAAGGAACTTCAAGAGTTTGGTGGAGGACTTGAGATAAGTTTTTGTCTTTCTGTTTTAAGACTACTTTTGGTTTTAACTGAGACTTGTTGTTAGTTTGACAATAGTTTGACAATGATTTCTTCTGTTGGTTTGACAATGTTAAACTAAAGTGTGGTTTGTTTTCTCTATGTATTATGAGTACTTTTCTTTATCTTTCTTCTTAAAATGATAAGTAATTAAGTTTTGGATGAAAGTTGTAGAAAGTATTGATCTTCAATGATGGAAGAAGTAATGATGATTTAAATCCATGCACTTCATTTACTTCTTGATTTGGCCAATCTAGATGTTAAAATTTTTTGTGAGAACATGTCAGAACAGTGCTAGTATTGTCTCAGTCAACAATTGGAAAGAATCACATGAGGTTGTATGAATGAGCATTTAGTTCATATGATTGAGTACAAATAAATTGGAAAATATTCATTGAAGGGTGTAGAGTTAGAGGACTTTAAAGTGATAGGTTAAAGCCCCCAACTTGGCTTATTATTTTAGGTTTTGAAACGAGAATGTTAGCCCCCAGGAGGAGGGAATCAAGGGAACTCTAGAGTGAGAACTAGTATCTTCACTGCCTAGCCGGTCTTAAAAACTATTCAAACTTTAAATTAACTAATGTTCTTTATAGCATCTATAGTAAGGGTAAATAATTTTATTTCTCCTATTTGGCACAACACAATTTACTTACTTCCACAACAGAATTCCTATACTTATTACTGATTCATAACAAGAAGAAAGATATTTTCATATTTAGTGCTTTTCTTCTATAAAAACTCTAGTTATCTTTTTAAGTTGTATTGTTCTAAAAAAATATTGAAAATACCAAAAATATTTAAATTTTCATTACTGCAAAAATCATCTTTAGTTAGGTAATTATATTTTTATTAAAATAGAAAGTTTGTTGTTCAATAATGGATATTGTGTATTCTCCCTGTGGGTTCGGTATCCAGGTCTTAATCAAAAAGTACTATATTACTTGATAACGATACGTATACCTGCGTAGTATCCCAATATATATAAATTAAAAGTTAAATTCTTATTTTTCTTTAAGATCAAGTTTTTAGTTTTGTTACAAAGTAAGGAAATCTAAGTGAAATATAATCTGAATTATTGTTGTACTGTGCATACTAGCAGTATACAGGGATTACTCCCCCATTAAGTGTTAGAACCAATATGTGGAACTTCAAGTTGAGCAAAGAAGAGTTTAGAGTTTCTAATGGTGATGGTTCCTTTTCTAGTCCTCTAGGAATAGTCAATAGGAAATTTCTATGGCTAGACCTCTATGGCTATGGCTAGACCTTAGGCTAATAATAAGGAAAGACTAGACCACAAAAGAGTGAGGTCAACACGTCTTTTATCCAGTCACTCCAAGGCTCTGTACTTACAGTGATTGACATTTTTGTGTTGTGTCCTCCTTAGTTTCACATCAGCAACTCTCTCTACATAAACATGTCGACATTATTTTAGTTTAGGAGTTGCCCGTAGGGAGCTGTCGATCACCAGAATTGAAATCCCGTTGGTTGCTTCAGAAGGACATTTTAGTTTACAAATATATATAAATTTTAAGAAAAATATGAAATCAAACTGACCCCATACTTTTTATAGTTTAAATGAAAGAGCACTATACCTCAAACCCTGTATCTATCCCGAAGGATAAAAACATGACTTGAGGATGAGGCTCGATAAAATAAACTAATAAGTATATGACATCAATTTGGTCTGCAAAACCGTTTTATTTGCCGATAATTTTCCCTATTTAATATGAAGAATTAAATAAGATTTATTTTAAGTTGGGTTCATACAAGCTTCTTATAAGGGCAAGCCACTATAGTTAATTACATCTTAGATAGCCGAAGTCACCCAAGAAAAATCTCGATAAAAATTAAGAAATATTATCTTCAAAGAGGTAAAAAGAATAGGACTTTTTGATGAAATCAGACAAAGAGGTGTGACATGGGATTGGCTCGAAATTGGAACATTTTTTTTGTAGAATCCAAAGGAGGAAGAGCTAAGGGATGTCATAGATCTGGAGGAGAACCTCAGTGACTTCCCAATCTATCCAATTGTTTGGCTTCAGTTTTGTGGAGAAATTATTTAGGTATTTCATCCTATCAATTTTACTTGTTAGGGCTTACATTTGCATGAAACAATCACACAAATAGCCTGAAAGATGTGAGGATTTAGTTCGTGACGAACGACAACCTCAGAATCCTAAGATGGGTTAGGGCTTATATTGTACATCTGAGCTGTACAAAGGCCTAAAGATGACATGAGGATTTATGTTGCATAAGCAAACAACCTCGAAGTCATATGGCTTTGGTTGTTTAATTCTAAGGAATGAATGGTTTAGCTGGGGAAGGCAAGTTTTTTTCTTGAAGATGGTCGTGCTACCCACCATGCTAGCTCCATGTTCCTCATCCTAGAGAGTTTAAGTTTTCTAAGGTGTCAAGTTATATTGTCAAATCAGATGGCCTTATGGTTATAATTATTTAAAAAATTATGGGGGCATGTTAAAGTTGATTAGAGCGACACCAGTTAGGATCCCACAGTTTCCTCAATCTGGTACCACTATTTTCTATCGAATTCACTTAGTCCAAATGAATTTACTAAACTTAACTTAGTGAGTTCCATACATTCATTTAGACCATGAGAAGTCTCGTTAGCAATCGTAGGTTACCTCCTCCGAGGGAGTCCCGACCGTCCAATAGAGATGTCTTAATTTCATTGCAATTGTTGTTTTGTGATGTTTGTGATTAAATTTTGAGTTGTCTTATATTTTGAATTTTATGGGGTGAATTTATCCTGGTTGATTTTAGTTTTAGTTTTGGTTTTGGTTTTACAACTATCCTATCAGTTTTGGTTTTCATACAGGGTTGCATTGTTGATTATCATGCAAGTCTTGTATGCATAAAAGGACAATGTGGAAAGTATAGAAAAAGATGATACTGTAAACTGTAAAAGCTTACCTGACTAGTCTTCTCATTCCACCATCTGAAACTCAAAATGCATGTGAGGGTAGTTTATGTAAAATGGAAAAATAATGTTCTGGTGATCTACCAAAATCCTAAATCATATCTTGGTGAGCACCTATTAATTTGAATAAGGATGATTTCATTAAGCAAAACATGTTAGGGTTAGTATACCTCCGAGGTATCCGAAAGGTCGGGAGAAAGAAGCAGGTCCATGCTTCCCTCTCACCGCTTGGTGAAAAGTTTCGAGCTCATTTAAACATATTATGTCTATTATTAACTCATCATGTAAATACCTCTAATTCTCTGTGAACATTGATGTTTCCATTATCCCTAAGAGTAAGGGAATCATCACTTGTAATTTAATTTGAGAATTATGTGGGTGAAGACCCTTAAAGGGGCAAGTTAGTGTTATTGAGACACTTAGCCAATTTTAGCTTTAATTTAGGCTTTTAGAGTTTTAAAGGTGTTCAATTTCTAGTTATATTCACTTTTTTAATCCTCATTTAACCAAATTTGATTTAGCTTATGTCACTACTAAGCCCTTAAGATCCTGGTGGATGTCTTAATAATTTTTAAAAGAAATTGAATATTAAGTGATGATGATTTATTATCAAAACTTTTGAATTTCATTTGAACATCAAATATGAGTATTAAATTAATGAGTTATTCACACTCAAAACCATACCCTTAAGTCTAGGATCATTTAATTTGACACATTTCCAAATTTTAATAATCTAGAAAGTTTCAAATTTATCCTTTAATTGGAAAAAGTGAGATTGGTTTCTAGCAATTAATCCCTTGTGTTTCAATCATCCAAATATATTAATTAAGATCAAAGGTTGCCCATTTCTCATTCTTGAATTAGGCCTACGTGTTAATTTAGGTCAAATTTCTAAAATTACACTTTTGCCCCTAAGGCTCTATCACTTCATAATTCATCAAATTTAATTCAAATGACTTTGGAATTTTCATCCCACCTTAGTCATGGGTCAATTAAAACATCAGAGAAGAAAATGTGATTTTTTGAATTTAAATTTAATTTATATATTTATTTTCATGCAAAAATAGGATTTTTCAAAGAAATTCAACAACTTGACATAAAAAAAGGATAATCCATTAAAATTTTTATTGGACGTAGAATTAAACTAGAGAAACACTTGAGAAAAATTTCAGGATTTTTTGAGTTTTATTTGAATTATTAGAATTAGTTTATGTTTTGGAGTATTAATCAATTATAAAATATTTTAAATATGGAAAATTAAGTTTTGTATTTTTATTAAATCCCTCTGTGGTCAAGGAGCCCAAAGAAATAAATTTTATATTTTTCTATTTTTTCTTTGAATTGTTGGATTTATTTAAGTGAAAAATTAAGAAAAATTCATTTTTAGCCTTTCAGAAAGTATTTTAAGCTTTAAAGTTCAGTATCTTCACTTAGAAAATTAGGAAAAATATTCAAATTGCTCCTAAATGCTTAGAAAATAATTTAGAATATTTCCATGAATTTAATCAATTTTGTGATTTAAATGACCGAAGTCATCTAAGAAAACTCTCGATAAAAATCAAGAAATATTATCTTCAAGAAATTCAAAGGAAAGGACTTTTTAATGAAATCGGACAAAGAGGTGTGAAAGGGGAATGGTTCAAATTTGGAACATTTTTTTTGTAGAATCCAAAGGAGGAAGAGCTAAGGGATGTCATAGATCTGGAGGAGAACCTCAGTGACTTCCCAATCTATCCAATTGTTTGGCTTCAGTTTTGTGGAGAAATTATTTAGGTATTTCATCCTATCAATTTTACTTGTTAGGGCTTACATTTGCATGAAACAATCACACAAATAGCCTGAAAGATGTGAGGATTTAGTTCGTGACGAACGACAACCTCAGAATCCTAAGATGGGTTAGGGCTTATATTGTACATCTGAGCTGTACAAAGGCCTAAAGATGACATGAGGATTTATGTTGCATAAGCAAACAACCTCGAAGTCATATGGCTTTGGTTGTTTAATTCTAAGGAATGAATGGTTTAGCTGGGGAAGGCAAGTTTTTTTCTTGAAGATGGTCGTGCTACCCACCATGCTAGCTCCATGTTCCTCATCCTAGAGAGTTTAAGTTTTCTAAGGTGTCAAGTTATATTGTCAAATCAGATGGCCTTATGGTTATAATTATTTAAAAAATTATGGGGGCATGTTAAAGTTGATTAGAGCGACACCAGTTAGGATCCCACAGTTTCCTCAATCTGGTACCACTATTTTCTATCGAATTCACTTAGTCCAAATGAATTTACTAAACTTAACTTAGTGAGTTCCATACATTCATTTAGACCATGAGAAGTCTCGTTAGCAATCGTAGGTTACCTCCTCCGCGGGAGCCCGAGGGAGTCCCGACCGTCCAATAGAGATGTCTTAATTTCATTGCAATTGTTGTTTTGTGATGTTTGTGATTAAATTTTGAGTTGTCTTATATTTTGAATTTTATGGGGTGAATTTATCCTGGTTGATTTTAGTTTTAGTTTTGGTTTTGGTTTTACAACTATCCTATCAGTTTTGGTTTTCATACAGGGTTGCATTGTTGATTATCATGCAAGTCTTGTATGCATAAAAGGACAATGTGGAAAGTATAGAAAAAGATGATACTGTAAACTGTAAAAGCTTACCTGACTAGTCTTCTCATTCCACCATCTGAAACTCAAAATGCATGTGAGGGTAGTTTATGTAAAATGGAAAAATAATGTTCTGGTGATCTACCAAAATCCTAAATCATATCTTGGTGAGCACCTATTAATTTGAATAAGGATGATTTCATTAAGCAAAACATGTTAGGGTTAGTATACCTCCGAGGTATCCGAAAGGTCGGGAGAAAGAAGCAGGTCCATGCTTCCCTCTCACCGCTTGGTGAAAAGTTTCGAGCTCATTTAAACATATTATGTCTATTATTAACTCATCATGTAAATACCTCTAATTCTCTGTGAACATTGATGTTTCCATTATCCCTAAGAGTAAGGGAATCATCACTTGTAATTTAATTTGAGAATTATGTGGGTGAAGACCCTTAAAGGGGCAAGTTAGTGTTATTGAGACACTTAGCCAATTTTAGCTTTAATTTAGGCTTTTAGAGTTTTAAAGGTGTTCAATTTCTAGTTATATTCACTTTTTTAATCCTCATTTAACCAAATTTGATTTAGCTTATGTCACTACTAAGCCCTTAAGATCCTGGTGGATGTCTTAATAATTTTTAAAAGAAATTGAATATTAAGTGATGATGATTTATTATCAAAACTTTTGAATTTCATTTGAACATCAAATATGAGTATTAAATTAATGAGTTATTCACACTCAAAACCATACCCTTAAGTCTAGGATCATTTAATTTGACACATTTCCAAATTTTAATAATCTAGAAAGTTTCAAATTTATCCTTTAATTGGAAAAAGTGAGATTGGTTTCTAGCAATTAATCCCTTGTGTTTCAATCATCCAAATATATTAATTAAGATCAAAGGTTGCCCATTTCTCATTCTTGAATTAGGCCTACGTGTTAATTTAGGTCAAATTTCTAAAATTACACTTTTGCCCCTAAGGCTCTATCACTTCATAATTCATCAAATTTAATTCAAATGACTTTGGAATTTTCATCCCACCTTAGTCATGGGTCAATTAAAAGTCCAGAGAAGAAAATGTGATTTTTTGAATTTAAATTTAATTTATATATTTATTTTCATGCAAAAATAGGATTTTTCAAAGAAATTCAACAACTTGACATAAAAAAAGGATAATCCATTAAAATTTTTATTGGACGTAGAATTAAACTAGAGAAACACTTGAGAAAAATTTCAGGATTTTTTGAGTTTTATTTGAATTATTAGAATTAGTTTATGTTTTGGAGTATTAATCAATTATAAAATATTTTAAATATGGAAAATTAAGTTTTGTATTTTTATTAAATCCCTCTGTGGTCAAGGAGCCCAAAGAAATAAATTTTATATTTTTCTATTTTTTCTTTGAATTGTTGGATTTATTTAAGTGAAAAATTAAGAAAAATTCATTTTTAGCCTTTCAGAAAGTATTTTAAGCTTTAAAGTTCAGTATCTTCACTTAGAAAATTAGGAAAAATATTCAAATTGCTCCTAAATGCTTAGAAAATAATTTAGAATATTTCCATGAATTTAATCAATTTTGTGATTTTTATTAATTTTTAATTATTTAAATAGTTTTAAAAAATGAAGTTTTTATTTTAATTACAATTTTAATTTTAGAAAATTTTCCTGATCACAGAGAGCTCCCAAAATAAATTTTTATAATTTCTGAGTTATATTTTAATTATTAAAAATTATTTTAGTGTCAAAAATTTCATTTAACTTAGAAAATCAAGTTAAGTTATCAAATGAACTTCAAATATTTTTGAAATTTTTATGGGGAGTTTTTTGAACTTTAAATTATAGTGGAGAATCAAAATGAGGTCATTTTGATGATTATTTCTCCCAAATTAATTTTCTTTGTGTTTTAGGGTTTTTAAGAGTTAAGTGTGTTTTCAATGACTTGACCCATGAAAAATTTTCCAAAGTATTCTCTGGTCATAAAAAACCTTTCAAATTTCTTTGGATGTTTCTAAGCAACATACTAATTATTATGATTAATTTATGCAAATAATAGACATAAACTTGAAAAATATGGATATCTGCCTAGAGGTCTTCTCTGACCTTGAAAAATTCAGAGAATATCCCCCATGACAGAAGCAACAACATGCAAAAATATCAAGCCATGGTGAAATGTGTACATGCATGGGGAGTTCAAAGACTAAAAACCCTATTTAATTAATTAAAAATAAACAATGCATCAAATAAACTTTAAACCATTTCCACATTGTTTTCCTCTGTTCACTGAGCAAGAGGGTATTTTTATTTTATTTTTATGATTTTTTTATGAAAATATATGAATTTTAAAAGATTAGACATTATAATAAATTAGAAAATACCGTATTTTTCTACTTAACCACGCGACGCTGATTGGATCCTAGGCAGCTCCGAACAGCAACGCGATGCGCTTCCATTTGCTTTACTTTCCACCCTTACATGCCACACAGCCTGTGGTACACGCACCAAGAGTTCGCCCGGCAAGATCTCGTCCGTTGACGAGGTAAACGCGAGATCAGATGAATCCCCTTCATCGTCCAAAAGTAGTGTGAATCCATAACTATTAACCCTAAAACCTTAAGATCTCCCTCATTTCTCAACCAAATGACCTCTGGTTTTATCCTATGGACTTGTCTAAGTGTGGCAAACATTTCCATATGGTAAACATGCCATTAAACTAGCCTCAATCACATTGAGAATCAAAATAGGCTCAGGAAGAGGGGAAGTTCAATACCTTTGGTCTGAGAAGGGAAGCTTCAATCAGAGGTGTTTGGCACTTTTGTGGAGGTCCAAGGAGCCTCTGGTCGTAGTGAAAGGTCCTAAATTTGATTAAAGCTAAATTTGGGTGTTGATTAAAGTTTTGTGTAGAGGCTCTCTGTGAGGGGGGTTTGATTGGGCTTTATGTTCTTTCACTGTGGTGAAGGTGTGGGTGAGTTTAATTTGATTTTTTTTTTGTATATTGGAGGTGTGGAGAGGTCTGTCCTGTCTCCGAAAAGGATTTGAGCTCAAAAATTGAACTCTGGCAAGGGGAATTAGGGCAAGGAAGTGGTTGGGTTGCACTAAAGAGGTCTTAAAGAGACTATGGGAGCAATTTAGAGGCGTCTCCTTGAGAAAATTTCAGCACACCCCCATTGGCCATGGAGGTGAGTGATCCCTGATACACAGAGGACTAATGCTTATGCACAGTATAATAATAGTTCTAATGGTATTTTTCACTTATATTTCCTTATTTTGCAACAAAACAAAAAATTTGATCCTGAAGAAAAATAAGAATTTAACTTTTTAATTTATATATATTTATATTGGGATACCACGCAAGTATATGTATCGTTATCAAGTAATATAAGACTTTTTTAATAAGACCTGAATATCAAACCCACAGGGAAGATTATGCAATATGCATTTCTTAGAAAGTTTTTCTATTTTTAAAAAGATAATTACTTAAAATAAAAATGATTTTTGTATAATTTAAAATTTAAATATCTTTGGTACTTTTGATATTTTAAAGAAACAGTAACAACTTAAAAATATAACTAAAGTTTTTGTAGAAGAAAAGTATTTAATTTGAAAATATTTTTCTTTTTATCATGAATTAGTAAAAAGTATAGGAATTCTGTTGTGGAAGTATGCAAATTGTGAGGTATACTAACCCCCACAAATATTACTAAATCTCTCCGAACTAACTCCCCAGAGAAGAACTTTCAAAATTTGCCAATATTTTCAGGATTATTTTCTAAGTCCTCTCTTATCTTTTTATAGTTTTCTAAGAGGTGCCTTGAAATCTCTTCAAAATGTGTCTTGATTCGATGTATTTTCCTAAGAGATGCATCCATTCATGATAATTTTTTTCAATGGTGGTTACAACCACCAGTTAAGCTAATGGGTGCCTCAAAAACCTTTTCAAAATTCATGAAAACTAATTTTACTCATCTAGTAACTGCCATTAACGCTTAAGCGTGGGGTCTCGGTGCTTAGGCACGACCTTCTCTGTTTAATCGACGCTTTAGCGCCGGATTTGGCGCTTAGACGCCAAAACTCTTTTGCATAATTTTTCACCTTTTTGCTCCAAATTTGATCCTTCTTCACTCCTTTAAGCATTTTTTTCCATTTTTACTTGTATCTGCAAGAAAAACACAAAAAATACCTTCCATTAAAGTGCAATATCTCTAAAATAGGTATAAAAATGTGTCTAAAAATACTATATATTTTCGGTGTATCAAAATCTCCCAAACTTAAAATGTTACATGTCCTCAAGTGACACTTCAATCTTTAAAAACCAAATATGTATGATATGTATATGAGTTTTTTTAGGAGTTACTAAAATTTAGATTTAGAAGTATAGTAGTCCAATTTAGACAAAATAATTAGTAAATGAGACCAACTAAAAGTTCAAAAATTTTTAATGCTAAGAACTATGAAAATATTAGTTCCTATCTAATTCAGAAATATTGTAAGATCTCTAAATTTAGCTTTTAGTTCTTTTATTTTCTCTACTTAAAATTTTTATTAAAAATAATTTTACTTTCTATATTATATTTATAAATTTTTTCCTAAATTAAAGCCTTGATATAAAACATTTACTTATAAATATAATAATAGTTTTGAAAATAATTTTAATAAAAGAAATTTAAGTATTAAAAATAAAAGTCTAAATTATCTAAATTTTTTAAAAATACAATTTTTTTTACAAAAGATAGTGACTTATATTGATCATTTTCTATACTAAAAAATTTTTAACTTAAAAGTTTTTCTTCTTTACCTAAAATTTTAACTAAATTTTCTTACTCATTTCTAAAATCAAATTTTACTTCCCTAATATAACTTCATATACATAATCAATTTTTCTTTTAAAATCAAATTCACTTGTATTACATTTGAGAACAAATAAAATTCCAGTATTGAAAATATTTTTCTTCCCCCAAACTTAAATTTTTAAGAGATTAAACAGTTTAGCATTATATATATGTAGATAACTATATAGGTAGGAATAAAAATTGAAATAACATGCTAACAGGAATTTTAAAACCCTAATTATAAAAGTATAAAACTAAAGATAGGAGTAAAATTATGTTTTGATCAAATTTTCTATATTTTCATTTAAGTTTAACGTTTAGAGATTTAATAGACTTCTAAACAGTGGGTATAAAAGAAAACAACACACTAACACGATAAAAGAAAAATACAGGGTAACAGTTTATGAACTTCAAGTTTAATATCTAAGTTAGCATGATTTTCTACTTTATGACAGATATGAAATTAAGTTAAGTTCTAAACTAACTAAATCACAGTACTAAACACAAAACAACAGTTACTACCCTAAAATTTTAAAAATGAAATATTATCTAACACAACAATCACAACAACAAGTCACAACAACAATAGACACAACAACAATAGAACATAAAATTTAAAACATAACATAATGCATAGTACCAAAAAAACACACAAATGCAAATGTAGTAGGCTCAGACCACGTAGTTTATATTATATTACAATCATAAAATGAATCTCTCAGCTCTACTCTTCATCCTCAGAATCACAGTTGTACCATTTTTCTTGTACCATTTTTCTGCAGGTTCATAATCAGGATATCGAGGATATGGGTAGGATATGGAGGAAATTGCACTCCTTGGTTACCCCTAATGAAACTCTCCAAAGATGAGTGGAATTTCTCTTGTCTCCTCGTTTCTCTGAAAATTAAATTTAATTTCACCGAGACGCTTCGTTTCTGCTATGCTCTAAATTGTTTACCTTATCAGCGATAAAATTGATATTATCCATCATCTTCTGCAATACCTCATCCTGAGTCTTAGTATAATCACCTCTAAATGTAGAAGCACGTGAATTAGATGGTCTAGATGAAGATGCAACAGAGGTAGATGCAGCAGACATCTCTAATCTATAGCTCCTAAAAAATCCTCCTCTCCAGCCAAAAATCGAATGCTCAGAATAAGTATTCACATTCACCTTCGTGATGGGCTTCGGAGGTAATAGAAATTTCTTCCAACTATCTTAGTTTACTCCAGCTTGCTCGCATAAAGAAAATATCAAGCAAGCAAATCACATATTTGCAGTAATAGCAGCTGTAGCAGAACTGATGATAGTGTGATAGATCAAAGCCCCTATGTTGATGGGCTTTCCCTCCTGAATATCCTGAATATAATAATGCAATGTTGTTATCTCGCTGGTCACTTCACTGAGATGATTGGTTGGAAGTAGACAAGCAGAAATGAAATAGTGTCAGGCCTTTGAAGGTGCACATAACATTAAAGTTGGGAAATTTACTCTTTTCTCATTGGTAATCTTCCAAAGTCCTCTCCCAATAGTCAAGTATAAAATAATCTCGTCGAACTCTGCTTTCATAGGACTATAATTTGCATAAAAACACAAAATCTCCGGTGGTAAATGGTAAAACAAGTTGATTACCTCTGGAGTAAGAGGTACCAACTTCCCTCGAACCATAACTTAATCGTCCTCAGCCTCTGGGAGATTTACATAAAACTCCCTCATAACAAAAATCACTGCGACAACAGAGAAATGATAGAACTGTTCCCACTATCGACGGACTATCAGGTGATCCACATCTCTACCTAAACTCCTAAAACATCACTCTCGAATAAATTTTTGTGACTATAGAGCATCACTATATTGATCCTGAGCTTTTGAACTAAAAAATTTGCTCGAATGAAATGAGCTCTTTCATCTGCTCCTTTTCATTCTTGGTGTCATTCTATAAATTTGATAAATTCCAAAAATAACTTTAAAAATCAAGTTTAAATCGCTAAACTTAACTTCCAAAAGCACTAACCAAACTTCCCAAGAAATTTCCATAAATTTTTCTTCACTTTTCACCATGATAAGTAAATTTCTGAAATCTTCCAAATGTGCTTAAAATATATGGTGAAAATCCAAAATTTTTGCATAGAAGTAAAGCTCTTACCTCAGGAACTTGGATCTAGCAAATCTCACTGGATTCCACCAAGAAATCTCCAAATTTTACTTGTCGTAGCCCTCAAAATCACAAACTTGAGTTGGGGAAGATGATAGGAGGCATTAAAAATGGTATTTTCGGACCTAAAATGCACTTTTAACCGTTCACAAACCGGTTTTCATGAACCGACGCTTTAGCGCGGGTAAGTGGCGCTTAGGCGCCAGTGCACAGGGTTGGCTCGCCCTTAAGCGTGAG
>NW_018221724.1:118306-118712 GCF_001263595.1 Phalaenopsis equestris
CTCTCAAAATTCTCCTCCTCTCTCTCAAAATTCTCCATAATAATTAATTCAATTTGAGGTTAAAAATAATACAAATTTTCACAAAACAAACTTAAATTAATCTACAAACAAGTACAAACACATTTAACACTTAGTTCTCTCTCCAAATAGTCTTGGATGATAAAATTTTCCTAAGTACAAAACACTTAACACACATTTACAATTAAACACATAAGTTATACAAACACTAAACATAAGACATAAACACTAACACACTTAAGAACATGACTCCAAACACATAATTCCTAACACTTAACTTAATGCCACTCTTCATTAGAAGGAACGAATTCTTGTCTCTCAGTATTCTCTCTAGGAATATAGAGTTGATAAAACGGACGGTGGTGACAAGCTCTAATACTATCATCTT
>NW_018221724.1:118812-154739 GCF_001263595.1 Phalaenopsis equestris
CTTAGTCTCTAATACAGATATAGTATTCTCCATCTTTTGATCTTCTTCGATATTCCTTTAATATTAACGGTTAAGAAACCATTATACATCTCCTGTGCACTTTGACAAATGAACTTTTTCCTCATGGCTTCTTCCTTTTTCTTCAAATCCATCTCCCATGAAGACATTTTCTCTAAATCTCTCACTTTCTTAGACTTTACTTTCTTAGACTTTTAGAAATAATCCGGGGTGAAATTCCTTCACAAACCCCTTTTATTTATAGGCCTAATTCCCCCTCATAACTTTTAGGAACGACTAGAAACTATCAAGACACGTTTGTTCCAACTAAAGTGAAGTTACACCTTCTATAAATCAAAATTTGCAAATGTGATTACATTGCCACGCTTAAGTGCCGGATATGGCACTTGAGCGCCAGTGCACATTTTTGCATCAGTCAACTCAATGTCTAAATTCTTATTCCAACATGTCTAGGTCATTAAAAAAGTCTAAAATTCATTACTAGCACATAATAAACTAAAAAATAATAACCCAAATTTCTTAATCAGACTTAAAACAACAATCAAAGTAAAAACACACTGATAACTATGGGTTGCCTCTCACGTTTTACGTCGTCAGCCTGATGTAAACAGTGCTCATTCTGGTTGACCCATCATCATTCCATCATTATATTTATGCTAATCCCCTGTATAATAAGGTTTTAGTCTATTTTCATTCACTTTAAAAATTTTCTAAAAATTATGATCTTTAATATCCAAAGCTCCATAAGGAAAAACTTTTATCACAATAAATGGGCCCATCCACTTGGACTTATGTTTGCCTGGAAATAATCTTAACCTTGAATTATATAGCAAAACCTTTTGTCCTGGATGAAAATTTTTAGTAATAATCTTTTGATCTTGTCATATTTTCATCTTTTCTTTATAAATCTTAGCACTCTCATAAGATTCATTCCTTATCTCTTTAAGCTCATTTAATTGTAACAATTATTTCATACCAACATCTTTTAAATTATAATTAAACTCTTTAATAGCCCAATATGCTTTATGCTCAAGTTCAACTGGTAAGTGACAAACTTTCCCAAATATTAGCCTATATGGGGACATTCCTATAAGAGTTCTATATGCAGTCCTATAAGCCCACAAAGCATAGTCAAGTTTGACTGACCAATCCATTTTTGTTGGATTCATAGATTTTTCCATAATTTTTTTTTAATTTTTTGATTGGATAATTCAGCCAAACCACTTGTCTAAGGATGATAAGCAATAGCAATCCTATGATTTATATGATATTTCTTTAATAACTTCTCCATAATGACATTTCTGAAATGACTTCCCCCATCAGTAATGATAAGTCTCGACATCCCAAATCTATAAAATATGTCCGTTTTTAAAACTTTTGCAACACTTTGAGCATCACATCGAGGTAAAGCAACAGATTTTATCCGTTTGGATATAGTCCATTGCTAACAGAATATATAAGTTTCTGAAAGATGGTATAAATGGTCCCATAAAATCTAATCCCCAAACATCAAAATTTCAACTTCTAGCATATAATTGAGGGGCATCTCATTTCTTCTAGAAATATTGCCTACTCTTTGACATCTATCACAAGTTTTGATATAAGCATTAATATGTCAAAAAATTGTAGGCCAATAAAATCAAGTTTGTAGAATTTTGTATGTTGTTTTACCAACACCAAAAATATCCCCCAAAATCAAAATTATGACATTTTTGGATAATTTCATAAGTTTCTTCTAACGGTGCTCATCTTTGAATGATCAGATCCTTTCCTTATTTATATAAATATGGGTCATCCCAAAAGTAAGTCTTAGCTTCAAAAATAAATTTCCTCATTTGTTGGTATGTCATTCCATAAGGTTTAAGATCACTAACAATATAGTTCACAATGTCGGCATACCACGGAACACGCCACTCATTTACAGTGAACAATTTTTCATCTGGAAAATTTTCATTAATTTCTTTTTCAAAACATAGTGGTTTTTCTATTTCAAGCATGCACAAAAGATCAGCAATTTGATTTTCAGTTCCCTTCCGATCTACTATTTCAAAATCAAATTCTTGTAAAATAAGAATCCATCTTATAAGTCTCAGTTTAGTATCCTTCTTTTTCATTAAGTACTTAATGACAGAATGATCTGTATGCACTATACAATGAGCTCCATTCCAATTAAATATGATCTAAATTTACAAAAAGCATATACTGTTGCTAATAACTCTTTTTCAGTCTTTGTATAATTAATTTAAGTTTTATTAAGAGTTTTACTAGCATAGTAAATAACTTTAAAAATTTTATCATATCTTTGACCTAAAACAACTCCAATAGCAACCTAAAACAACTCCAATCCTAAAACAGCTCCAATAGCATAATCACTTACATCGCACTTAAGTTCAAAAGGTTTTTCCCAATTACTATAAACTATAATTGGTGCAGTGATTAATTTTTAATTTAATAAATTAAAAGCTTTTAGGCATTCTTCATCAAAATTGAAAATTGCATCATTCTCTAGTAAATGACATAAAGGCTTAGTAATCTTTGAAAAGTCTTTAATATATCGCGCGTAGAACTCAGCATGTGCTAAAAAACTCCTAATTTCCCTTACATTGATTGGATAAGTTAAATTAGCGATCACTTGAATTTTAGTAGGATCTACTTCCATACCATTTTCTGATATTTGATGTCCATAAATTGCCATTTTTCCCAATTAAGGGTTGGCATTTTTCCTTGTTAAGGACTAAATTTATTTCTTGACAGTGCTTAAGAACTTTAGATAAATGTTCTAAACATGAGTCAAATGAAAAACATAAGTCAAATGAAGTTCCAAATACTGAAAAGTCATCCATAAAGACTTCAGTCCCTTTTTCAATTAAATCACAAAAAATTGCCATCATACATCTTTGAAATGTAGCAAGGGCATTACATAAACCAATGGGCATTCTTCTAACAGAAAAAGTACTATAAGGATTGGTAAATGTTGTTTTCTCTTAATTCTTAAGAGATATTTGAATTTGGTGATAACCGGTATATCCATCCAAAAAATAAAAGTATTTTTGCTCAGCTAGTCTATCCAGCATTTGATCTAGAAGGGGTAGTGGAAAATGATCTTTTCTAGTGGCAAGATTTAATTTTCTATAATCAATGTATATTTATGATTCTGTAACTTGTCTAGTGGGTGTTAACTCATTATGCTTATTCACAGTTACAATTAATCCTCCCTTCTTAGGAACACAGTGAATTGGACTAACCCATGCACTATCTGAAATTGGATAGATAATTCCAGCATCGGGACTATCTGAAATTGGATAGATAATTCCAGCATCTAACCACTTTAAAATTTCTTTTTTAACAACCTCTTTCGTAATAGGATTTAATCTTCTTTGTAGATCAGCTCTCGGTTTGCAGTTTTCTTCCAGATTAATTCTATGCATACAAATTGAAGGACTGATTCCTATAATATCAACAATTGTCCATCCGAAGGCTCTCTTAAAATTTTTGAGAATTTTCATCAGTTTTTCCTCTTCTTCCTTTGTTAACTTCAAGGAAATTATAACACATAAAGTAGAGGAATCTCCTCACATAAAGTAGAGGAATCTCCTAAAAAGGCATATTTTAAATGTTCAGGAAGTAATTTCAACTCAAGTTCTGGAAGTTTTTCAATAAATGGAGAAAATGATTTATATTTGTCTATTGTGCCCAAAATTTCAAAACTTTCTTGAACATAACTTGAATCTTCCTTAGAAAGGTTTACACATTGATCTAATTCCTTTTCTTGGTTGTGTTCCAAATCTTTTTCTTCTGATTTTTCTTCATAAGTAGTCTTGAAATGACATTCGCTCATATATTTTATAACATCCATTCTATAGCATTCATCATCTTTACCTTTTGTAGGGTATTTCATTGATTTTGAAATGTTAAAAGTAACAGTTTGATCATTGACATGCATTTTTAATTCCCCTTTCTGCACATCTATCATTACTCTTCCTATGGCTAGGAAATGTCTCCCCAAAATGATAGGTATCTCTTTATCTTCCTCCATGTCCAACACAATGAAATCAATAGGAAAGATAAATTGATCCACTTTCACTAGGACATCTTCTATAACTCCTTTAGGATAGGTTATTGAACGATCTACTAACCACCGAGTTACAGTAGTAGGTGTTATTTCTCCTAATCCCAATCACTTAAATATTGATAATGGAATAAGGTTAATGCTTGCACCTAAATCACATAAAGCTTTCCTATAAAATTTGTCTCCTATTGCACATTGAATTGTAAAGCTACCAGGTTGTTTAAGCTTTCAGGAAGTTTCTTCTGAATTATAGCCACTGCCTTAATTCAGAATATCCTTCATAAACTTTACATAGCTTGACTTCAAACTTCCTTTTCCTGTTGAGAATATCCTTCATAAACTTTACATAGCTTGGCATTTGTTCTAAGGCTTCAACAAATGGAATAGCAAATGAAATATTGCTTCTTAACTTCTTAAATATTTCTAGAAAGTTTGAAAATTGCCTATCCAACTTCTATTGTCGAAGTCTTTAAGAAAATGGAGGTGGTGGTTTTTCTAAATCAATTTTCGTCGGAGAAATATGTCTTTCAGAATCTTTTGAACCGTCCTCTTTTGATTCTTCAATTTCTTCTCTCTCTACTTCAATTTTTTTTTGAACCCTACCTCCAATTCTCTTCCGCTTCTAAGTTGTACAACTTTAACTTGTTCTTTATTATGGTCTTTTGGATTTGATTCAGTATTACTAGGAAGTATTCTTTAGGATCTATTACTTAATGAACTTGTGATTTTCCCTAGTTGATTCTCAATATTTCTAATTGTGGCTCCTTGACTTTGTAACTGATTACCCATTTGTAACACCACTTCTTCTATAAGCAATTTCTTATCCTTAAGCTTTCTATTACTGTTGAAACCTAGAGGATAAGTAGATCTATAATTATTATTCCCTGGGTTGTTCCAATTTCCCAATGGGTTTCCTTGGTTGTTCTCCCATTGCTGATTATTATCATTCGAATTGTTATTCCAGTTAAAGTTGGGATGGTTCTTCCAATCTGGATTATAATAATTAGAATATGGGTTATTTTGCTTATTATTTATGGTATTCAAAGTTTTTAATGATGCTTGAGAATCTAACATTTGATCTAATGAATTCTCTTCAATCATGGAATTTGGTTGAGAGTCATTCTAAATTGGCCTAACGGAAATTGGTTGAAGAAAATTCATTCCAAATTAGTCTAACTTCCTTGAAATGGTAGTAACTTGATTTGCTATCATGAATATTGGCTACTTTTCATGAATATTGGCTACTTTCTTTGGATTTAACCTCTTAGAAGGGCATTTTAAATTATTGGTTGCGATCTCTTCTATTAAAGCATAAGCGTCATGAAATGATTTTGACATCAATGAACGACCAGCAGCGGCATCGATAATAGATCTACGAGAACCAATTAATCTATTATAAGAGGTTTGAATGATTAACCAATCTGGTATAGCATGGTGCGGAAACTTTCTTATGAGTTCTTTAAATCGTTCCCTTGCTTCATAAATAGATTCCTCTTCAAACTAATTAAAAAATGTAATATCATTTCTAAGCTTTGCAGTTATTGATGGTGGAAAATATTTAGCAAGAAATGTTTGTGCTAAATCAACCCAAGTTTTGATAGATCTAGGTGCTAATGAATTCAACCACATCTTAGCTTTATCCCTTATTGAGAAAGGAAATAACCTAAGTCTTATGGCATCATCTGAAACACCATCGTATTTAAATTGGTAAGATGTAAATTTAGACCTTAAGTTGGTGATCCCCCAAACTGATTATTTGATACTATTTGGATAATAATAGGTTTAAGCTTAAATGAATTAGCCACTATAGTAGGTTTTTGAATACTACAATGAAGTTCATCTACAGTAGGGTTGACATAATCTCTTATTTCAGTATTTTGATTATTTTGGTTTGCCATTTCTGTAATTTTTTTGGATTTTTAATTTTTTTGGTTTTTCTGATTTTTATAATAGTTCTTTCTAATTCAGAATCGTAGGGCACTAGTGATTCAGAACCTGAACTACGCATACACTAACATAAAATAAAAAAAATAAAAAAAATAAAACATACAAAATGAGATGTAATATTTAAAATTTAAATAAGACTTTCTAAAAATAGAAATTTACTTAGTTTTCTTTCCCGACAAAGACTTGATCCCTGTTACACAGAGGCCTAATGCTTATGCACAGTATATCAATAGTTTTGATGGTATTTTTCACTTATATTTTCTTATTTTGTAACAAAACCAAAAACTTGATCCTGAAGAAAAATGAGAATTTAACTTTTTAATTTATATATATTTATATTGAGATACTACGCAAGTATACGTATCGTTATCAAGTAATTTAGGACTTTTTTATTAAGACCTGAATATCGAATGCACAGGGAAGATTATGCAATTTGCACTTTTTAGAAAGTTTTTCTATTTTTAAAAAGATAATTACTTAAAATAAAAAAGAATTTTTTAGGAATTTAAAATTTAAATATTTTTGGTATTTTTGATATTTTAACGAAACAGTAACAACTTAAAAAGATAACTAAAGTTTTTATAGAAGAAAAGTATTTAATATGAAAATATCTTTCTTCTTATCATGAATTAGTAATAAGTATATATAGGAATTCTGTTGTGGAAGTATGCAAATTATGTTGTGTCAAATAAATATTATTTTATTCTTTACCCTTACTAGAGATGCTATAAAGAACATTGGCTAATTTAAAGTTTGAATAATTCTAAAGACCGGATAGGCAGGGAAGATACTAGATCTCACTTTAGAGTTCCCTCGATCCCCTCCACCTGAGGGCTAACATTCTCGTATTAGAACCTAAAACAATAAACCAAGATGGGGGCTTTAACCTGTCACTTTAAATCCCTCTAAATTTACACCCATCATGAATATTTCCCTATTTATTTGCACTCAATTATATGAATTACATACTCATTCATACAACCTCATGTGATTCTTTCCAATTGTTGACGGAGATAATACCAGCCCGGTTCTTACATATTCTCATAACAAATTTTAACATCTGGATTGACCAAATCAAGAAGTAAATGAAGTGCATGCATTTAAATCATCACAACTTCTTCCAACATTAAAGATCAATACTCTCCACAACTTCCATCCAAAACTTAGTTACTTATCATTTTAAAAAGAAAGATGAAGAAAATTACTCAGAATCAATGAAGAAAACAAAACCACACTTTAATTTAAAAGAAGAAATCATTGTCTCAACTAAAATCAAAAGTAGTCTAAAACAAAAAGATAAAGGCTTATCTCAAGTCCTCCACCAAACTCTTGAAGTTTCTTTGAATCTCTTTTTTTTTATAATCACTCAAAACAAAATAACAAAAAGGATAAAGTAAATAAAAAGTGGTTCCTACAAATCTCTCTAAACTAACTCCCCAAAGAAGAACTTTTAAAACTTGCCAATATTTTCAAGGCTCTTTTCTAAGTCCTCTCTTCTTTCTTTTATAGTTTAGCAAGAGGTGCCTTGGGATCTCTTCAAAATGTGTCTTGATTCGATGTATTTACCTAAGAGATGCATCATTTCATGATAATTTTCGTCCATGGTGGTTACAACCACCTATTAATCTAATGGGTGCTTCAAAAACCTCTTTGAAATTGGTGGAAATGGATTTTACTCTTCTAGTAACTGCCACTAGCACTTAAGCGGGGGGTCTCGGCGCTTAGGCGCGACCTTCTCTGTTTAACTGGCACTTAGGCGCCAAAACTCTTTTGCACAATTTTTCACCTTTTTTTCTCTAAATTTGATCTTTTTCACTCCTTTAAGCATTTTTTTTTCATTTTTACTAGTATCTGCAAGAAAATACAAAAAATACCTTCTATTAAAGCGCAATATCTAAAAAATAGGTAAATAATGTGTCTAAAAATACTATATGTTTTATGTGTATCAGTGAGCTTTAAATAAAATGTCCTAGGCTGGCTGCCAGGACCAATTGGGGGGTGGAAAATATTGCTTATGTGAAGGACAGAGAAGCCCTAAAGAGCAGTTGAGCTGATTTTGCCTCTAGGTTAGAATTACATTGAATTTGTAGGTGGTGGCTCAAGGTTTGCCCATTTTATGACCACCAAGGTGGCTAGCCGGCCAGGGAGTGGTCACCTCCTAGCTCAGGAAGGTCAAGGGGTGGCTAATGATGGTTAACTCCCTATGGTAAGTGATGATGGTAGAGTTATTTCAAGTTAAGTCTAAAAATGGGTTAAAATCCCTTAATTTGGGGATCCATTGGTCCATAGAATGCTTTGGTGGATTTAGGGTGGTTTAGTCGGGTCCTTAGGAGGAGCTTAGTGGCTGTGGTATCATGGTATTGGTGGCCTAGACATGGCTAAGTCAAATTTGGTTAAAGGGTTCAATTTGGGTCAAAATGACTAGATGTTGGGTTTAAGTTAGGCAAGCTATGTTAATTGGCCCAATTTATTGATAAATTTGATGTAGATGATTATAATGAGGAGTTATTAAGAGATTTGGAGTTATTTTGAGTTGGTTTAATGGTTCAATTTGGAGGATTTTGATCATTTGGTCAATTTGGGCATGTTGGGCTAGACTTGGGTCTAGATTAGGCTAGGCTTGAGCTAAGTCCAAATGGATTGTTTAAAATTGTCAATAGGAACCTCATGAAGAGTTTTCAATATAAATTCGGAAACAATTTAAGGGCTAAGGTAATCAATTTGGTGGGATTTTGAGGTATGGCCAATTTAGAGCAAAATTAGGGATTTTTTGATTCGGGTTGAAATTAAATGAAATTGAGGCTTTACCAATGCCTCGCCAAGGCCAATTTAAGGTCAAGTTTGATGCGTAGGATTGTTATGAAGAGTTTTTAACATAAATTGTGGCAAATTGAGTTGGCTATGGGGTTCAATTAAGTTGCTCATATGAAAAGTGAATTTAAGTTTAGGATTGAAGTTGAAGAAAATTGGGCCCAAATTGATGGACATTTGAGGTGAATTTGGGGAAATTGGGCCTCTAAAAGTAATTTGGGGGATTTTGGTCAAAATGGTCAAATTGGCCAAATTGGGTTCAATTGAAGGGTCCAAATTGATTTTGGAGACATTTGAAGTGATTTTGGATGTTTTGGGAAAGTTTAGGGTGCCAAGGGTATTTTTGTAATTTTTGCAATTTGGGGGTATTTTGATAATTTTGGGTGGTTTTGGGCAATTTGAGTATTCTCAAAAGGTTTGAAATGATTTTGAACAAGTTTGGATATTTTGGGTGAATTTGAGGTTTTTGACCAAATTTGGAATTCTGGGTGTTTAGGTAATTTGGGTAGGTTTGGGGGTGAAAGGTCAAATTGGGTATTTTGGTAGGGTTGGGTATCAACCACCCTACATGAACTATGGAACAATGGAATCATCATTTGGGTCCTCTATGTACTGGTCTTAGCTAAACCCTAGACTAGGGCTAGTGGGTTTAGGGGACCATCTACATGAGTCTCCCAAAGGATCAAGGGATCAAAGCCAATAAATATTGGATTTAGGGTTGTGAAGGATTGTGAGTGAGAGTGAGTGCCTTAGCTCTAGCACCCAGGATCAACCCTAAGGGCAAGCAATCCTATGGAACTCACCTTGAACTCCCCTATATTGACCCCACCTACTAAGTGTTATAGGTTAGGACCAATATGTGGAACTTCAGGTTGAGCAAGGAGGAGTGTAGATTTTTGAATGGTGAGGGTTCCTTTTCTAATTTTCTAGGAATAGTCAACAAGAAAGTCCTATGGATAGACCTTAGGAAACTATAGAGGAAAAACTAAACCTCAACCAAAAGTGAGGTCAACAAAGCACCAACTAGGTCTTCCGTAGCTTAGTAATCATCAATTGTAAGTGACTTGTCCTTCCATCGGATACTGTACCCTTTATACTTTCCTTCTTTTCAATGACGAGCCTTATTTAGTATGGATTTTGAGCATCAACTGCAGAACCTCCATCTCTCGTCGGCTAACGATGTTCATCAGGGGGCCCTCATAGTCCACATTGACTTGACTGTAGTCTAAGTCAAAATTCACAACACCGCCCTTTGCTGCCTTTTCTTCATCGAGTGTGAGATTTAAGCTATCTTTAAAGGAGAAAATCAGCTTCTGACGTGGTATTTTTGTGCAGCAAACAAAAAAGCATCAGCACGCTAAAATTAAAAATGAATAACAGTAACAAATTATTCATAAGTGGATTTTAGAATTATATAGGTGCATGGATTTTATTTAATTTAACTTTGTTGGATTCAAAATTTAAATGGAAGATTTAAAGGTACAAATTTAGACTTTTATTTTATTGAAATTATTTTTGTTATATAATTTTGGACCCAGTCACAGACGTTGACCAAATAGCCATCCCACAACAAGTATCACTTTCAAAATTCATCCCGGAGAATGTCAAGTTATATAATTTTTTAAGTATCTTCCATTGACTGACAACATATACCTCTTTCCTAGGAAGTTCACTAGCTGGTATGATCCTCTTGGATAGACTTTCTCTATGACAAATGGTCCCTCCCAAGTAGGTTCAAACTTCCCACATATCCGATGATGAGCAAGGATAGATCTTCTAAGAACAAGTATGAGCTCACCGACACTGAACGTCGTTGGGTGGACCAATTTATCATGGGCCCGTATCATCTTTGCTTAGTAAAGATCTAAATTCTACTATACTTTTAATCATTTTACTTCAAGACTTTCTAACTCTGCAAGTCAAAGTTTGGAACTGTCTTCTACTGTAATCTAGTTTATGACAACAACTCGAAGAGATAGTAGTTGAACCTCCAATAGAAGTACGACCTCGGACCTGTACAAGAGTGCATGCAGTGTACACTGAGTAAGAGTTCTAAATGTTGTCTGATAAGCCCAAAAAACTTCTAATAACTTCTTGTGCCAACCTTTCTTATTCTCGTTCAATGTATTCTTCAAAATCTGCATGAGTGTCATATTGAAAGCCTCAGCTAAGCCGTTTTCTCTATGGTAATAAATTTTGAGATATCTCTAATCCATCCCATGTCGCTTGATAAAGCTATTGATCTTGGTGCTCTTAAAGGCTGAGATGTTGCCTAATATTACTCTACGGGGACACCAAAATGGTAGACAATCTGAATATTGAAAAACTGAAGAATGTGGTGTGTTTTAACCTCATGTAACATCACTGACTCTGCCTACTTGAAGAAGTAATCTATGGTAGCAAGAATAAAACTATGTCCCTTCAAAAATGAAGGATCTATCGAACCCACTATATCCATTTCCCAACACTCAAATAGCTAGGAGACAACGGTTGGGTGTAGCACATTCAGAGGTTGGTGCAAAACTACTCCATGCACTTGGCACAGGTGACACTTTCTAACTGTATCCATGCAATCTATCAACATCGATGTCCAATAGTATCATATTCCCTTAATTTTCATCTTCATCTTTGGCTCTGACTGGTGAGTTCTACACAATCTGGCTTGTACTTTTTTGACCATATCCCGTGCTTCAGCTCTGATTAAACATCATAGCCACATTTGATCAAATGACCTTCTATAAGAGACATTGCCTACTAGAGCATACGATAGAGCTCTTCCGAATTATCATCTAAAAGTCTTTTTATTTGCAAATATTCTATTAATGGTCTGTGCCAATCTTTATCATCAGCAACTACTAAAGCTATTATCTCTTCTTCTTTTCCAAGATTTTGAAGGCTATACATGTCAATATTTGACAAAACTTGACATTCTTGTACTATGATCTCAATGGAATCCTTCGGTGGACATGCAAATTCCTTAGCAAGCTTGGCTAAAGCATTAGCATGGGCATTTTCTCCTAGAGGAATCCTATACAGTGTCGCACTGGGGATTGGTTCTGACAACTTCATTACGTACAAGTGGTATTTTGCTAATTTTAGCTTTAGAATCTTATATTCTTTGATAACTTGCTGAATGATGAGTTGTGAATCACTATATATGGAAATGTCTGCTATGTCCATTAATACTGCCAATTCGAATCCGATGATTGATACACCAAAAATATATGCATATTTAGACCTATATTTTATACTTATTTTTTATGATATTGCGCTTTGAAGGAGGACATTTTTCATGTTTTATTGTAGGTTATTAATTTTTAGGAATTGAAACAAAAAAGATGGAATTTAAAGTCAAAATGCATATTTGAAGAAACACTCAGTGTCGACGGCGTCCACAGAACAGAGGCCAGACTATTATCAGTGCCGACACTATCAAGAGTAGCGTCGACGATGCCATTTAACAAGGAGTTCACAGGTCGCTGGCGCCGACAGTGTTAATGTCGGTGTAAGACCTGTTTCTAAATGATTCAATGAATTTAGATGATTTTTGAAGAGTTTTTGGATGCACCTACTGGAAAACCGACATTAGGCTCTATTTAGAGTGGAAATTGACCATAAAAGCTCTCCTTCGACTGCCTTCCACTCTCTTCCACGCTATTCCACATTACCCACTGCCACTTAGAGTCCATTAGTCATTTATTTCTTTAGAGTTTTGAGTTTTTGTGGTGAGTTTAAGTGTGAATTCTTCTCTAAGAGTGTTAGAGAGGGAGAGAAGTGAGAGATTTCTTCTTCCTAGATCTTCTAAGAGAGGATACCAGGGATTTTCTTTGAGAAAGAGTTTCAGATAAGTTTTGTTTGCTTATTATTATATATGAAATTTGTGTTTTGTTGTATCTTTTTTATGAAGTCTGAGTAGTTTCCTTTATCTTTTTCCGTATTCGAGGATATGGTGAAATGAAGAGATAATTTGGATGTCCCAATTTGAAAATATAAAATAAATTGTTATGGTTTTCAACTCCGTTCTTAATTTACTTTTCGATCGAGCCAATTGAATTGTTAAAATATGTTGTGAAACTTATGATCCGAGAAATGGAGTATGAGTTCTAGAACAAGAGTGAGAATCACATTTAATTTCATGAAGGAGTATTTCATTCATGGAATTAAGTGTAAATAAATATGGAAATATACTTTTTTGGGTGTAGAATTGGAGATTTTAGAGTGACAGACTAAAATCTCCAATTTTATCTTATTGTTTAAGAACTAAAGCGAGCATTAGCCTTTAGGGGAAGGGAAGTGGGAGCTTTAGAGCGAGAGCAGTAACCTTCCTACCTAACCACGAATTTAGGGAGTAAACCTGAGAATAGCCAATGATTTTCTATAACAATGAATCAGGGTAGAGAATTAAAATTGCTCCTATTTGGCACAATTCATATTTAAACCATTTATTTCATCTCATTTTACCAAAAACTCATTGTAGCGGGGAAAGATGTTTTTTTCATATTAGATAACTTTATCACATAAACATAGTTTAGTATTTAAAGTTTAAACTTTGAATTTTAGTTTTGCTAGTAGTT
This sequence comes from Phalaenopsis equestris, assembly GCF_001263595.1. NCBI lineage: Eukaryota > Viridiplantae > Streptophyta > Magnoliopsida > Asparagales > Orchidaceae > Phalaenopsis > Phalaenopsis equestris. The sequence goes on from NW_018221724.1 coordinate 132,232, forward strand.
AATAAATTAATTCTGATAGTGTCTCAAACAATTCAAAATTAGTGATAGTAGATTCATTTAATTTTTGTGAATTTTTAGTTAATTTTTCATTTCAAATTTAAACCTTCCTCGTGGATTGATATTTGAGGCTTGAATAGAAAGTCTTATATTACTTGATAACAATACGTATACTTGTGTAGAATCCCAACATAAATTGCTTAAATTTATTATTCATAAAATAAAATATCAAGTTCTTGGCATCATTTAAAATCGGAGTCAACTTTATAAGTTTTACACAATTATATTTTTGGGATCAAGTTTTTGGCGCGTTTTTGGCGCCGTTGCCTTTTTGGCGCCGTTGTCGAGGAAGGTAACGGTAAATTAAATAGATTTGGTAAATTAAGAAATTTAGATATAAAATATAAAAAAAAACTTAATATTAAAAAATTCAAAAATCATAAAAATTAATATACATATATTTAAGAGTTGACTCTAGGAGGTGCTCACTTCTTGGAAGCTCGTTTTGGAGGAGGGTTTTTGAGATTTTACCTTTCCCGGGTTCTGTTGCTTTTTTAAATTATGTTGTTTCATTAGTGGCTGAGGGCTGTTCTTATGGCTCTCTTTATTCAGCTTGATGATAATATGGAATGGACAAGAGCTACATATGCTGGAGTGGTTGGCAAGGCTAAGGATAATTTACAGATCCTGAACATCTTGTCTTCCCTTTAGTATTTCATGACATAGCTGCTGGCAAAGGGTCTTCACCATGCATCCATCCTGTTGGCCTCAAGGAAGGAAGGCCAGCAGTTTTCATCACTGCACAAGAAAACACTGAACTGAATACTGAGGTGAAGTTTACTGTCATTGGTAAGTTTATGTTGGGACATCAAAAAATGGAGTTGGTAAGAAACATTTTTGATTCCCTGAATTTCATTGGGGCATGGAAACTTGGGCTATTGGATGGGAGGCACTTGCTCATTCAACTTACTGTGGAGGAGGGCTATGCAAGGCTGTTTCCTAAACAATCAGTGATGATTGACAAATTAGACATGAAGATAATGAAGTGAACACCAAATTTTGACCAATGCAAGGAACCACATGTGGTTCCCATTTGGTTCATGTTGTCAGGGTTTCCACTGCACTTATTTATAATGAATGCTCTTTTTAACATTGGGTTTGTACTAGGAACATCTCTGAAGGTGGACACTCCAACTTATAACAAGGTTAGACCTGCCCTAGCTAGAATCTTAATTGAGAGGGACATTACCCTTACTGAAATGAAAAGAGTTTGGATAGGCACTAGGTCTAATGGATTTTGGCAAGAGGTGGTATTGAAACAAAGGTCTTATTATTGCCAACATTGTAAAATGTTTGGGCACACTATAGATAGATGCTATAGATTACATCCTTCCTCTAGAAGGAATATAATTTCCAAGCCAACAGAAAATTCCAATGAAGCTGTGGAGAAAAAAACAAAGAACAATATTGAAATTAACATTTTGAGGCTTAGAGAATCCGTAATGTTGGATAGTAATAACAACAAGGAGGTGGGTAACAACTATTCTGCTAAACTGAATCAATATCCAGAAACCATGACAATGACAAGGAATCAGAATTAAATACCAGATGCTCACATTGAAGGGGAGGAAAGCCTTGTAGCAAATGTTGAGGGAGATAGCGTTGTTCCCTGCATTGATGTCTATAGTAGGGACTCATCTACACAAGACAACAAAATGGAGGAGGAATAAATCACTACAAGGGAACACAACACCCCTTCTGCTGAAGAGGTTCAACAGATGACCCAGCTGTTGGAAGATGATTGCAAACTAAAAAAGAGAAGAAAAAGAAAGACAAAATAGAGAACAAGGGAGCTACTTCTTATACTGATGATAAAGCTAAGGCCCCTCAGAAGAATCCATATAAAAGGGGAAGGACTAGGTTCGGATCCCAGCCTTCCTTAGCATCATCTCCAACATGATCAATTTCATCTGTTGGAACATAAGGGGGGTGGCTCATCCTCTAACATTTAAGAGATTGAAGTACCTTAATAAGAAACATAAATTGTGTTTTATGGCTATATTAGAACCTTTTGTTCATCAAAATTTTCAAAAATACTTAAATTCTTTCCCTGGCTTTGCCTTAATTACAAATTTGAATAACAAAATTTAGGTCTTGTGCAGACCTGAAATGGGGTGTATTGTTCAAAAGAATCATTCTCAGTTCCTTCATTTATCTTTTTGCATGGCTGGTTTGGAGGGCCTGACAACTATTGTTTATGTAGGATGTTCTAAATCTACTAGACAGGAGTTATGGAATGAATTGCAGAACATTAACATTCAGTCTGATAAAGCCTTGCTATTGGGGGGTGATTTAAACTATTTGGCATCACCTACTAAGAAGAAAGGTGGAAGAATTCCTTGCTTAAATACAATGACCATATTCAATGATAATATTCAGAGGGAAAGTCTCTTTGACATGGTTTATAATGGGCCAGATTTTACTTGGAAAAGGGGCAGATTATGGGAGAGACTGGATAGAGTCCTGGTTAATGATAGATGGCTTCAAAGTTTTCTACACACCTCAATCACCCACCTCAGCCTTGCAGGCTCTGATCATAGGCTTCTTCTAATTACCTTTGATGCTAACAGAAGGAAGGAGAAGTCCTCATTCAAATATTTAAATTTTTGGTCCCATCATAAGGATTTTCTTTATATTGTAAAGGAGAACTGGAGGGTTTGTAATTATCTAAATACTTTAATTAAACTTTAGAATTTGTAGAAGCAGGTAGGGAGCTCTTAATCATTGGAATTGGTCCACCTTTGGAAATATCAAGAATGGGGTAGAGAAGGCTAAAAAGGAACTACAGGAGTTGTAAAAGGTGAATGTACTTGAGCAAGTGGATGATACTTCACTGTTGGAGGCCAATGAGAAATTACTAACAGCAAGCAGGAGCAATTCCTTAAACAGAAAGTTGCAAAAAACCAAATTTGTTGATGGGGACAGAAATAAAAAATCTCACCATGCTTGTATTAATTATCAAAGGAAGTGCAACACAATTCACTCTATCAAAGATCAACATGGGAAGTAGATTAAAGATGATGATGGGATTGCCTATAGTGCTGTGGAATATTGTCAGCAGCTAATGCACAGGACTAGCATCCAAAATGGGAAGGTAGATTCTAATCTATTTCTGCTGACCATGATCTCACTGTAGGAATATAACTTACTAAAGTCCCTGAGGAGAAGGAAATCAAAGACGCCCTTGATTCCATAGATAGCTTAAAAGCTGCAGGCCCTGATGGTTTGACAGCTGATTTTTATAAGAGAGCATGAGAGACGATCAAGGAGGAAGTGATCAAGGCAATCCAATATTTCTTTCAGGGCAATGATCTTCCTAATTATTTCAGTGCTGCCACTATTATTTTCCTCCCCAAATCATCAATCAAAGACAAATGGAATCAATTCAGAACCATAAGCTTGACTAATGTAATCAATAAGCTAATCAGTAAGATTTTGGCCAGGAAGCTGCAATCTGTCTTGCAGAAAATAACCAGTCCTAACCAAACAGCCTTTGTAAAGGGCAGGAGCATAGGTGATAATGTTCTTCTTGCTCAGGAATTATTGTTGGACTTGGAGAAACCTTGTAGAGGAGGAAACATCATTTACAAATTATACCTAAAGAAGGCATATGACATGATACACTGGGACTTTATTATTGAAATTTTGTTCACCAGGGGGTTCTTTACTGACTCTTGCAACATTATCAATAGATGGCTAAAAGGGAATGTTAATTCAATCCTAATTAATGGCAAAGTCAAGGGGTTCTTCAAGGCCACTAGGTGGTGGGAGCAAAGGGATCCTCTATCCCCAACTGTGTCCATCTTAGCCTTGGAGTATCGATCTAGACTAATTGATAGACGTGACCAAAGGAAGAATTACAATATGTATCACCACATATGTAAATTGGACATCAGCCATTTGGTATATGCTGATGACATAATAATCTTTTCCAAAGCCAATAGGAGTGCTGCAAGGAGTCTGCACAACTGTCTACAGAAATTTCAATATACTTCTGGACTTATGGTTAACAAGGAGAAGTGCCAAGTGGTATTTAGCAAAAGAACTTCCACTGCCACCAGACATTGGATCTTGGAGCTTACTGGTTTCACTGCCATGCATGCGCCATTTAAGTATCTGGGTGTAAATCTTTGTAGGGGAAGAAACAAGCTAACTCAGTTTGATGAGATAGTAGATAAAGTACACTCTACTCTACAAAGCTAGACCAATTCCTTCCCCTCTAAAGGGGGCATAATTACTTTATTAAAGAGTGTCTTAACAACTTTCCCTATTTATATTCTACAGTGGTAGTGATGAAGAAAAGTACATAATTTCCACTGGAGAGATCTTTCAACAGATTTCTTTGGACTGGAGAAAGGAAACAAATGTTATGGGCAAGTTGGCAGAAAGTGGTCAAAGCTCTAGTAGCTGGAGGTTTGGGATTTAAGGGGCTAAAACACTTACAACAAATCAGCATATGCAGACTTTGGCTAACATTCAGACAACAGGAAACTCTTTGGGCCAAATTTATGTTTGTCAAATATTGTAGAGTTGATCACCCCAACCTGGTCTCAAGTGGGCTGGGAGACTCTAGAGTTTGGAAGAAGATGCTAAAGGTCAGGGAAACTGCTGAACAACTGCATTTATGGGAGTTGGGTCATGGTAACATCAATTTTTGGCTTGACAGATGGTGTCCTGAAGGAACACTGGATCCATTGTTTGATAACCCTGACAGAAGCATACTGCTGAATGAATGCTGGGAAGGCCATTCTTGGTATGAAACTTACTTCACAACATACTCACTGTATCATCTGTCAGTAAGGTGAAGCAAATTCAGGTGGATAGAGATCACAAAAACAAGTTGCTATTGGTCCATAACTCCAACCACAATGTTACCAAGAATATCTACCAGCAATTATATAAGTGGGAAGAGGTCACATGGAAAGATAGTATATGGAATAATCTTTTAATACCTTCCATGGCTTTTTTTTCATGGAGAGTGCTAAATAATCTTATTCCATTTGATGACATCCTGAAGCTTAAGGGTTTGAGAGGACCTTTTATATGCTATTTATGTAGAACTGATACTGAGTCTTCCCACCACCTTTTTTTCAAATGTAACTTCTTTAGATGGGTTTAGGAAGAGCTAACTTCACATTTTCATATCAGGACAATCAACTTGGACTAGGAGAGCCTGAAGGACTGCTGGGGGGATAGCGATAGGAGGAAATTAGGCTCCATTCCTTTTACTATTGCATGGTTCATCTAGGCAGTAAGAAATCAAGCCAAACATGAGGACATTGGAGCTGTAATTGGAAGAGTAGTGGCCACCGCTTGTCTTTCATTAGAAAACTGATGCAATGGAGAAAGTTCCCAAACATATTGAACATTTGTAAATCTCTGAACAGTAGAAGTTCCGTATTATCAGGGTAATGTGGGAGAAACCTTTGTGTCCCCTCATAAAGGTCAACACTGATGGAAGCTTTTCCCTAAAGGACGATGGCATGGGAGTTCAGGGATCATAAAGGGGCCTGCTTACTGCATTTCCAGTCACCTATAGTGGCAACAGATGCCAAGGAGGCCGAAACTACTGTTGTATTTTGGGCAATAAAGTTGGCTTCTATTAACAAATGGAATCCACTACAAGTAGAAGTGTACTCTATTCATCTGGGGGATTACATGACTGAAAAAAACACACCTCCTTGGCGCATTCAGTAGTGGATCATCCAGATCAAGAAGTTAATGATGGAAACAAGGGATCTTTTTTCCTTTATCTATAGGGAAGGAAATAGACCAGCACATTTTCTAGCTACTAGTGGAGCAAAGTCTCAAATAACTTTTATATCCAAGCAACCTTCCCCGCCTCTTTCCTTTTTACTTCAGGGGGACAAGTTTAAAGCCCCTCACCTTAGAATTGTAGCCTCTTTTTGAAAAGCTAATAGAACTCTTTATTAGAAAATTTCAGAAACAACAAAAAGAAATAAAAAATTTGAACAAAATTATGAATAAATTAGATAATTAAATAAATGAAAATCGACAAAGACCTTTAAAAGAATATTCTAATTCGACAGCAGATGGACTTCACTTGAGTATTCAAAATCTTGATGTTGCTGCTAGTTCATTTGAGCTTAAACCTGCTATTATCCAAAGAGTACAACTTAATCAATTTGGAGGAACACCTATTGAAGATCCTAACTTACATATTGCTAGTTTTCTTGAAATATGTGCTACTTTTAAATATGGAGTGTCTAATGATGCAGTTAGGCTTATGTTGACCTTACTTTAGTTGAGGTTTAGTTTTTCCTCTTTAGTAGCTTAAGGTCTAGCCATAAAACTTTCCTATTGACTACTCTTAGAAAACTAGGCATGAAACACTCACCATTAGAAATTATTCTCTTCTTTACTCAACTTGAAGTTCCACATATTGGTCATAACCTCTAGCACTTAGTAGGTGGGGTCACTATGAGGGAACTCAAGATTAGTTACCCTTAGGACTGCTGGACCTTAAGTTGACCCTGGGTGTTGGTCTAAGGCTAAGGCACTCATTTGCAATATTTACACTCACAATCACTCACTATCCTAAACTTAAACTTCTAGGCTTTGATCCCTTGATACTTTTGGGAGACTCATGTAGGTGGTCCCTTAAACCCATTAACCCTAGGCTAGGGTTTGGCTAAGATCACTACATAGAGGACCCAAAATGGGATTTCCATTGGTCCATGGATTATTTATGGTGGTTGACACTCCAACTCTACCAAGACACCCAACCCAACCTTTTGCCTCTAAATTCTCCCAAAATACCAAAATACCCTTCTTCACCCCAAAGTTCCAAAAATTCTAAAAACTCCAAAAAATTCCAAAAACCTCCCAAATATTCTCAGTTTCATTTTTCTCAACTATCACATGACCCAGTTTTGCCAATTTGGCCATCTTTGACCAAAACCCCCAAATTTCCCTTTAAAGGCCCATATTTTCACCAAATTACCCCAAATGCCTATCCAATGGGTCTTAATTTACCCCAATTTCAATTCTAAACTCAAATTTACTCTTGATATGACCAATCTAGACCAAATCCTAGCTCAATTGGTCCATGATTTGAACCTAATTTTGAGCGAAACCAAAAACCCAATTTTGGCCCTTTGGCTTGGTTCTACCAAATTGAACCCATAGCCCACTAAATTGGCCACAATTTGTGTTAAAAAACCTTCATAACATCCCCATACATCAAAATTAACTTTCAATTGGCCTTGGTGAGATGTCAATTTCATTTGATTTCAACCTAAGTCTAGAAGCCCGAAATTTGCCCGAAATTGACCGTGTCTCAAAATCTCACCAAATTAATGGCCTTAGCCCCAAATTTTTACTCTATCCCTTCATGAAAAATCTTCACAACATCTCCCTTGATCAGGTGGACCATTCAGTTTGGACTTAGACCAAGGCTAGCCCAACCTAGACCCATGTCTAGCCCAACATGCCATAATTGTCCAAATTTCAAAAATCCCTCAAATTGACCTAACAATTGAACTCAAAATCACTTCAACCCTTCACCAAAACTATTCATAACAATCATCTACACAATATTGATCAATCAATTGGGTCAATTGACATGGCTAAACTAGCCGAAACTCAAACTTTGATCACTTCAACCCATGCATTAAACTTGATCAAACCACCTTAAAGCAATCAAATTAACTCCACCTCAGCCATTGGTTAGACTCTAAGACTGAGCCAAAAGACTTAGACTCTAAGACTGAGCCAAAACCCATCTAACCACCTAAACTAAGCCATGGACCAAAATTCCCCTAAATTATGAGATCTTATTTCCAAAAATGCACATGCTTAAAATACCCCTACCAAAACTAAACTTCATTGCATTAAATTGCTTTGACAAATTCCCCTGGATGCCCTGAGCTCCTAGCCACCTCCCCCCGCCATTCCTAGTCGGCCTAGTCGCCAGAAAAGCCAAAATTGAGGAACACCCCCTCTTGAATTTCACCCAAATCAAAATTATAGGTCAGCACAGCCAAATCAAATTGTAGAGCTCCTCTGCCCTCCATCTAAGCACCACAATGCACCCAAACATTTAAACTTGAGAGCACCCCATGACCATTTTTATAAAAACTCACCTCCATAGCCATGAGAGGTGTGCTAAAAATTTTCTCAGAGAGAGCTTCCCAAATCACTAATAGAGATTCTTTACGACCTCCACGGCCCATTCCAATCACTCTATTGCCTTGATTCCCCCTGTGTAGCCTTAATTTTGTGCTTGAGAATTAGGGCAGAAATAACCCAAAATTGTGATTTGAGTTACATCTATGCTTGAGAATTAGGGCAGAAAACTCCAAAAAACTTTAATTCTTGTGCCCACACATTCACAACAGAAAGAGAAGATAAAGCCCCATCAAATTACTCTCTGAAATAGCCTCTACAATAGCTCTAGACCAACACCCAAAATTAGAGTTGATCAAAATCACACCTATGCTTTACACCAAGACTAGAGGCTCAATCCCTAACCTCCTTTGATCCTAACAAACAAGCCAAGAACCTCTGATTGAAGCTTCACTTCTCAAAGCCAAGGTATAAAACTTCTCTTACTCCCGAGCCTATTTGAACTCTCCATTTGTTTTGAGTTGATTTCATGGCATCATAACCATATGGATATGTTCTTCTAGTCTAGACGAGCATTTTAAAAAGAAAAAATTCACCTAATTTGGATAAGAAATGAGAGAGATCTTAAGGCTAAAAGATGGACGGTTCTCGGGCTAGGCTATCGGGGACGATGTCGGGGATGATGACGAAGCGCCGTTCGATCGCGTGTGCATCAGATGGATAGTCGAGATCAAGCCGGACAGCGCTTCTGAACATAAACTACCGGCCGAGTCAGCGGTGAGGTCGACGGTGGCATCGAATGAGAGTGCGCCTCGTGGAGCTTCGGAGCTACTGTAGGTTGAGGTGGCGCGCGGGTTTAAATAGATAAATTGGTATTTAATTAATTCAAAAAATGATCCCTAATTTCAAAAATTTATATCATGGTGTAGAAAAATCACAAGAGTAAAATAAAAATACCCTCTTGCTCAATGAATAGAGAAGAACAATGTGGAAATAATTTGGAATCCATTTAATGCATATTTTATTTTTAATTAATTAAACACTAACTTGAATGTTTTAATTCTCCATGCATGTAGTAATCACACTAAAGCTTGAAATTTTAGCATGTTGTTGTCTTTGTCTTTAGGAACAGTCCCTGATTTTTTCAAAGTCAGAGAAGGTCCCTAGATAGAGATTCATATTTTTCAAGTTTATATGCATTATTTGCTTAAATTAATCATGAAAATTAGCATGTTTCTTAGAAAAATCTAAGAAAATTTTGAAAGGTTTATGATGACTAGAGAGTCCTTGGAAAAATTTTTCATGAGTCAAGTCATTTAAAATGTACCTAATCTTTACAAAACCTAAATCACTAAAATAAATAATTTTAAAAATACAAACAACAAAATGACTTGATTTTTTGATCTCCTCTATTTTTTAGGATCTAGAGAACTCACCATAAAAATTTCAAAGCATTTTAAGTTCATCTAACAACTTAAATTAATTTTTTTTAAGTAAAGTAACATTTTTGGCATTAAAATGATTTTTAATAATTAAATTAAAAGTTGAAAAATTACAAAACTTGGTCTTTTGAGTTTTCTGTGATCAGTGGTATTTTCTAAAGTAAAATGATAATTAAAATAAAAACTTGATTTTTAACCTATTTTAAATATTTAAATAATTAAAAATCCATAAAAATAATAAAATTCATGGAAACATTCTAAATTACTTCCTAAGAACTTAAGAATAAATGGAACATTTTTCCTGAGTTTCTAAATAAAGATACTGAATTTCAAAGCTAAAAAAATAAATTTTAAAGGCTAAAAATGAGTTTTCACTAAAATTAGTCCAATAAATTGAATAAAATTTAGAAAAATATAAAATGTTTCCCTTTGAGTTCTCTGACCTCAGGAGGACTTTTAAAAAATATGAAACTTAATTTTCCACATTTAAAATATTTTAACATTTAAAATAACCCCAGAAATTAAAATAATTCTTAAAATTCAAATAAAATTAAAAAAATCATGAAATTTGGTCCAAAGGCTTTTCTGGTCTAAGTCTACCTCCAGTAAAAATTTCAAGGGATTAGGGTTTACCTTGGTCAAGTTAGGAATTTTCTTTGAAAAATCCTATTTTTGCATGGCAATAATTATATAAATTAAATTGAATTTTGAAAAATAAGATTTTCTCCTCTGATGTCTTAATTGAACCATGAATCAGGTAGGATAAAAATTGCAAAGTCATTTGGATTAAATTTGATGAATTTTGAAGTGTTAGAGCCTTAGGAGCAAATGTGTAATTTTGGAAATTTAGTCTTAATTAACATTTAGGCTTAATTAAAGGAGGGAAATGGGCAACTATTGATCTTAATCAGTTTATTTAGATGTTTGAAACACATGGGGTTAATTGGTAGAAACCAACCTCACTTTTTTAATTAAAAGGATAAGTTAATAAATTTCTAAATTATTAAAATTTAGAAGTTTGTTAAAATAATTGAACCCAGGACTTAGGGGTATGACTTTTGAAGTCAATAATTAATCAATTTAATACCCCTATTTTGATTTTCAAATAAAATTCAAATCATGAGTCATGACCATCTAAACCTTAACCTCTTCAAAATTAATTAGGACACTCACTTAGGTCTTAAGAGCTTAGTAGTGACTTAGGCTAAATCAAGGCTGATTAAATGAAGATTAGAAAAACAAACTCAATTAAAAGTAGAACATCTTTCAAATACTACAAACCTAATTAGGACTAAAATTTTGTTAAGTGTTCCAATAACATTAACTTGCCTCTTTAAGGGTCTTCACCCTCATAATTTCAAAAGTAAATTACAAATGATAATTACCCTATTCTTAGGGATAATTGATACATCGATGTTCATTAAGCACGAAGGGAATTCACAAGATGAATCATTAAGCAACATAATAAGTTTAAAAGAACTCGAGATTTTTCAGTAGGCAGCGAGAGAATAGCACAGACCTACTTCTTTCTCTTGATCTGTTGGATACGTCGAAGATCTACTGAAATTAATATATTTTGCTTGGCAATATGATTCTTAATTAAACTTCTAAGGACCCACCAAGATATGACCTAGGGTTAGATAGGTCATCAAAATTTTATTTCCTTGTTCCATATAAACTGCCTTAACATGCCTTTTGAGTTTCATGTGGTGGAACGAGAAGACTCACCAGGTACGCTTTTACAGTTTTCAGCATTATCTTTCTTATACTTTCATACTATACTTTTATACTTGCAAACTTGCATGCTAAACAACGATGTCACCCTGCATGAAAACTAAAACTATTAGGATAGCTACAAAACCAAAACCAGAACTAAAATCAACAAAGATAAAATTCACCGCCACACCATTCAAAATATAAAGCAACTCAAAATTTAATCACAAACATCACACAAAACTACAATTGCAACTAAATTAAGATGTCTCTATTGGATAAGTTGAGTTTAATAATTTCATTTGGATTAAGTGAATCTAATAGAAAATAGTGGTGCCGGAACGAGGGAACTGTAGGATCCTAAGTGGTGTCGCTCTAATGAACTTTAACATGCCCCCATAAAATTTAAAGAACTTCAACCATAAGGCCACTTGATTTGACATCTTAACTTGACACGCTAGAAAACTCAAACTCGTCGCGGTAAGGAGCTTGGAGCTAGCATGGTGGACAGCACGACCATCTTCAACAGCAAAACCTTTCTTCCCCAGCTAAGCCAATTATCCTTCCTTAGACTTAAACTACAAAGCCATAGGACTTCGAGGTTGCTTGCTTATACAATGTAAACCCTCACCTTATCTTTAGGCCTTTGTACAACCCTGCTATACAATTTAAGCCCTAACTCGTCTTAAGATTCCGAGGTTGTCTTTTGTCATGAACTAAATCCTCACATCTTCCAGGCTATTTGTGTGATAGTTTCACACGAATGTAAGCCCTAACCAATAAAATTAACAGGATAAAACACCTAAATATTTCTCCTTAAAACTGAAATTAAACATTAGGATAGCTTGGGAAGTCACCGAGGTTCTCCTCTGGATCCATGACATCCCCTAGTTCTTCCTCCTTTGGACTCTACAACAAAATGTTCCAAATTTGAACCAATCCCCGTTCACACCTCTACGTCTGATTTCATTTGAAAAGTCCTACCCTTTGAAACTCCTTGAAGATAATATTTCTTGATGTTTATCGAGAGTCTTCTTAGGTGACTTTGTTCATTTAAGATGTAATAAATTGTAGGGCTTGCTTTTATAGGAAGCATGTCCGAACCCAACTTAATATAAACCCTATTTAATTTTTTATACTAAATAGGGGAACTTGTCTGCAAATATAAAGGTTTTGTAGTCCAAACGGATGTCATATATTCTTTAGTTTATTTGATTGAGCCTCATCCTCAAGTCTTGTGTTTATTCTTTGGGATTGATACAGGATTTAAGGTACACTGCTCTTTCATTTAAACTATGAAATATATGGGGTCAATTTGATTTCATGATTTTTTCTAAAACTAAATATATATGTAAGTTAAAACGTCCTTCTAAAGCGGGTAACGAGATTTCGATTCAGATGACCAACAGCTTTTTACGGGGAACACTCCAACAAAAAATAGCGCTGACAGCTTCTGGCGACTCCACTATGGACAAGCTTTTATCTCTATACAAATAAAGAAATATTATCTTCATACATCAGTAATATGTCCATGTCTCTCTTGGACCAAATTACCCCTCTTCTGTTGGTACTTTACCCATTTCTGTCTTGGAGAAGTACGGCTAACTCTTTGGACTCCAGGACTATCTGTTCAACCATGTTTGAGCAGAGACGTTCAGGAGGCTACTAAGGACTCTTTAAATTTTCAGGTGGGGTCAGACCCCAAATAGGTGTGTCGGTGGACTAGTTCCACCTGGGCATTGTCTGCCACTAAATGGGGTCCTGCACTGGGTCCTAAAATAATTCACATCTCCCTTCCAAATTTGAATTTCAACTTTGCAGATTAAACCAAATCGTGTTGTGCTGTGCGCACTTTGAAATTTTCTTATATTAATTAAATTTTACCCCTCTTGATGTTTCTTAAACAAAATTTTAAAATACCCACAAATTAAGACCCGCCCGGTCTACAGATCAACCTCTACTTTCAGTGCTTGCCCTAAAGAATTACGAGACTTTTGGCTATATACCTAACCCCAAAACTTTTTGTTTTTAATCTTGCTGCGATGGCCTACCCAGCGCTGACCTTTTCCTGCAACCTTCCAATGAGTCAGGAAGCCCACAACCTCGCTCCTACCATCAAATTTGGAGCTGGATTTGAAGATCTCGAGGTCATCCTCGAGAAGACCCCATTTGTGTTAATGAAGATCGCCGCACAGGAAATACATGAACCATCTGCAGGATTTAGCTTGAACTGCCTTCAAGACATCCCTGCCTACAAGAAGTCTAAAATTACTGCCTTCACGACACCCGCCAAACCTGCTAGCCACCTTACTGCTAAGGGGAAAATGTTAATGAATATTGAGGATTCGACTAAGGGATTGACTGTCCCACCCCCCGTGTTTGAAATCGGATAAAGTTTGAGGAATGTACCACTGACCCAAACTCAAAAGAGGAACCACAACATAAGAGTTTGGAGGGCCATCAAAGCCCAGGCTCCCAAGGAGACACCCGTTGAGGAGGAGCCTCATCAAGTTGCGGAAGTGTTACCAGAAATTTACCCACTCCTATGAGGGAGTAGATTCCATCCTCTTCCATCATCCTCTGAAAGATACCAATGAATATGAGAGTATCCAAAGAATTGCCGCTACATTACCATCACTTCATGGACATGGTGAGGAGAGAAAGAAGTTCACTCCTATCACCCAAGTTAGTGCAGTTTTCAAAAAGCTAGCTACCAAAGGCTAAGCTAGCTACCAAAGAAGGTTGTTCGGTTAGCGAGTTACTTAAACGAGTAGGAGATGCAATTTCTCCTTGCATGAATAAGGAAATTTTGAAGGACGTCAAGTCCGCCAGATAGTCCCACAAGACAACCAGAGTACCCCCTACTCGTATCCCCGTTTGGTTCTGTTTAGGGAATAAAGTTGATACCGCAGTGATTACTACTGACTATACCGCTATGAAGTCTGCAGACCATCGATCAATTAAGTCAAGACTAGGTCCTAAAATCTTACCCATCAACCATTATGGAAATATTCCAACAATCCTAAAGGTAAAGACAAGACGTTTACCTGGCACTGTAGCCGGTCTACACCACCGATAGGGGGGGCGGGCATACTTTCCCTCGACATACTAATGTTTCTACTAAGACACTTTGTCCTGAGACTTGTCCTGAGACATCAGACACTTTGTCCTGAGACATCATCATCGAAAAAGAAAAAGGTATGGGTACCCAAGGTTGCTACATCAATACAGCCTGGTAAGCCCACGGGACAAGGACAGGAACTGAAACTTGGGTCTGAAATATCTGACATCGTCACAACAATAGCCAGCGAGATGGAGGAGCAAGTAGAGGCAAGTCATCAGGGTCCTCTGTAGAGGATGTCCATCAGGGTCCTCTAGATCTTAAAGCAATAAAAAAATCAATAATTGAAAAGAAAGTTGAGAAACTCAGGATCGAGATTTTTGAGCTAGCTCGAGAACACGGAGTTTCCGTCGATAGCGACGATGAAAATTTTATTTACAATGATTACTTGGAGGAAGATTTCATGGATGTCCATGTAATTGAAACAAGAGACGCCACATCTGTGCGTGAGGCTCAATCTCACACCAAAGATAACACCGTAGATGAACTGCGTAAGGTTGTCCTCCTATGGGACGAGCAAGTTAGTCTACTAGAGAAAAGAATAGACGAGATGAATGCATCCATGAGCGCTATGGCCACCATTCAGGGGCAATCACAAGCATTGCAATTGGCTTCTCTAGAGATCAATCAGTCAGAAATGATACACATCACAGATGAAAGGAGAGAGGTTGCTTCAGTAAACTGAGATGAGCAATATAGAAAGGATTCTCCATTAAGTGCTATACTAGAAAAGGAATTCAAACAAATGGTTGAACAAGTGCGGGACGCCTTAACCCAATCTAAGGGTGGTGCATTGGTTTTAAAGGGCAGTCATTCCCCAAGAAAATTTGATGTTGTGCCATTCTCGAAGGGTTTTGTGGCCCCAAACTTCAAGATATTTGATGGGACTAGAAATCTCAGACAGTATATAGCACATTTTTGAGCTAGCTGTGGTAACAAAAGAAATAGTGACGCTCTACTCTTCCAGCAGTTTATCAACAGCTTGTCAGGAATTGGTTTTAACTGGTACGCTGACTTGCTTAACGGGTCAGTTAAAACATTTTCCAAGTTGGAACAACTTTTTGTGAAAAGATTTACCAGAGCGCAGCATCATGTGTCTATTGGAGAGCACATGATGGAAAAATAGAAGCCTAGCAAAACTTTGGTGGACTATATTTTGAGGTGGAGAAACCTTAGCATGAAATGTGAACCTCAGCTACAGGAACATCATGCAATTGAAATTCTACTCAAGAGCATCCATGGGCCAGTAGCTTTCATGCTCAAGGGAATCACCATCAAATCCTTCGAGAAGCTACTCAGTAAAGCCAGCAGTGTTCAAGAGGAAATCAAGCACAGGGGCCACATGAAAGGCTAAGGTGACCAGAGTGCTCGAAAAGAAAGTAGTGGCGACTATCAACAACGGAAAATAGCTGATAAAGATATATGCAGAAGAGCATCGCTAGTCTTCATCACAGTGCGCTTAGAAACAAAGTAATCAATCCAACCAACAGCCGCGTCAAGAGGGATCACCACGAATAAGAAATCAGAAAATGTCCCTATCAGAGCGACGTAAAACAGTGTATTCTTTCAAAGATGAAGCTATACCTAAAATATTAAGGATTCTGATGAAGAAGTCAGAGTTCAAAATACTAGATCCGAAGAAGCCCGAAGAGGTGGATAAGAATAATGAACAAAACTATTGCCCATACCACCGATTTCTTGGGCACAATATAGAACAATGCTTCATCTTTAAGGACTGGCTTGAGAGGAAAGTTAAAGAAGAGAACATAACAATCCTGAAAGAATATTTAAAAGAGCCTGAAAAAGGTTCCATAAATATGATTTCAACGGAGCCAATCTCCCCAATTAATTCGTATACTAGAAAAGATGGATGGAGTACAATTTAGGATGAACTCAAGAGGGTCCTCAATCAAATACAAGATCCATCAAAATAATATTCTACACATATGGAGCAGATCATCCAAGAAATTTCTGAACATGATCCAGTCTGCATCAAAACAAGCCTCCATTCAAAGTCTGCAAAATACCAAGCCCAAGATGAAGGTTTCGTCAGGAGAGCAGTCATCATCAAGGACAAAGAAGAAGGAGAAAAGCGCCACTAAAAATATTGATAGCACGGGGGGTAGGATAGGGGCTACCTCTACTAGATTGGTTGTCTTGGATTCGAGGAAGAAAATCCTTGATGAACCAAAATCCTTGAACCCCTGACTTTGTATGATTATCTTTTTGTCCCTCCGGGGTCTTATGAATATAATGGTTGTGATATTGGCTACGTTATAACTATTTTTGGTGATAACGTAACTGATTATGACCAATCTAGCTTCGATCTCAATTCCCAAAATTATCCTCAAATCATACTTGAGTCTGACAAACTTATTGTCAAGTCCAAAGAAGACATTAATGACACCACTTACGACATCAATCATAACGAGGAGCCAATTCTTGAGCATCCCGGTACACCGCTTACCATCAACTTAGATCTTTCCAACAAAGAGGAAGAGACACCAGAAGATTCAATAATGATATCTCAAGAATAAGAAATTACAGAAGTTAACTTGAGGAGCGGAAAAGTATTACCCCCAAGGTCTTACCACCAAGAACAGCTCCAACAGACAAAGAAAAGAAGATAATGACTCAAGAGGAGATACCTCCACCTCCACCAATGGAAGAACCACATGATCAAGATAAAATCAAATGATCATACAAATTAGACTACAAAGTGCTAGCTCATCTTAGGAAATTGCCAGTCCGATTAAGCATCTATGACGCTCTGATCCTGACAAAGAAGATGAGAGAGTCTCTGGTTACAACTTTGCTTGACCCAAAATTTTGCTTAGCACAACTGGCTAGAACATCCTCAGATGAAGTTTGCTCGTTGAAAGAACAGCCTGGGGTAACCTTCACAGATGAAGATTTGCTGCTCGGTACCGCCGACCACAATTGTCCACCCTACATCTCCGTCAACATCGACAGATTTGTGTTGTCAAGAGTTTTAGTAGATCCTAAAGCATCTCTTAAAGCATCTCTTAACTTGATGAGTTAACTTGATGAGCCTACGAACATTGACCTATTTGGATATTAAAGCTCAAGAGATTAAGCTGATAAAATGATGTTAAGAGGATTCAACCAAAAGGGAGAAAGAGCCATTGGATCAATTACATTACTTATGAAGGCTGGAGAACTCGTGACAACTGATAAATTTCATATCATCGACACCGAGACCTCTTTAATGCTCCACTAGGTCGACCATGGATTCATGAACACAATATGGTTCCATCATCTCTACACCAGAGGATCAAATACCACAAAGATGGTCAAGAAAATTGCATCAAAGGAGACCGACAACCATTTTCAGTGCTTGAAGTTGGTATCCATGAAGATGCTGCCTACTACGCGCCTTCAAAGAAGATTGTCTTCTCTCGTGAAGTTATCACGTGAAGTTATCACAATCACAAACAAAGATGAAGATTCAAAAGACTTACAAAGAGGAGGCCATTCAACTCCACTTCAGCAAACTTCCACCACTCCCTTACAATGAGTTGGTGAAGGGGTATTTAGTTCGTGCACCCGAGGTCGAGGTCAGGGACGTGGATGAGGAAGGATCAATTTAATCGTTGAACGGACTAGGCCAACCATCAATGTTAGTGATGAAAACAGTTCTAAAGATGATATAATGATGACAAGATGAAAGAAACCTCAGTACGAGATTTCCTTAAAAGATACAAAAAACAATGAATATGAAACAATGTATGATCGGATAAACCACTATGGGAATGCTTTGACCCTTACTCCGATTCTCCCTCAAAAATTCGAGGTTTAGAGGTTAAGGAAATCCGTAGCGTTGGTATAAAGCCGATCAAATTTTACTGTGCTTCTACCTCTACTGAGCTTGAAAAACATGTAAATTTGGATGATGATCCTAATGAATTAATGGAATTGCCTTTTGGTTACTTCTTGCCTTGTGTTCAAAAGTTAATTCGACAGGGACACTTACCAAACAAATACCAAAAGATAAATTTCAACTTTTTGAAAAATTATGGAATGGTAAAAGTTGAACTTCAAATTTAAAAGAGGGTCTCAGATTTGGTACAGTCGGACCAGTCAATGATTCTGAATTTTGCATGGTTGTTACAGGTGAGTCAGAAAAGGATTGCCTCGATATAGAGGATGATTCTACTGATCAACTAATAAAAGATGCTCTGCAAGAATTTGAGGAGGAAATTAAATCTACCATGGATAAATTGAAAGAGATTAACCTCGAGACTGAAGAACAACCCCGACCTACATTTATAAGTTCCCGACTCAATGACAAAAAATCTGCAGAATTGATCAAACTATTTATTGAATTCAAAGATTATTTCGCATGGAGCTACGATGAAATGTCAGGACTATCAGCAGAGGTTGTAGTTCATAAACTTGGGGTGGACAAGAATATAACCTCAATAAAATAAGCTCCCAGGAGAATTCGCCTCAAAATAGAACAACAAGTCATCGCCAAGGTGAAGAAATTAATAGTAGCCAACTTTGTGAAAGAAGAACAATACCCCACCTGGTTGGCTAACATTGTCCCTGTTAAGAAGAAAAATGGACAGATCCGTGTTTGTGTCGACTTCAGAGATTTAAACAAAGCATGTCCAAAAGATGAGTTTCCACTGCCAATACTGGGGATAATGGTGGATATTACTTCAACACATTTCTCCTTCATGGATGGATCATCAGGATACAACCAAATCAACATGGCTCCCGAGGATGCAGCACTTACACCCTTCAGAACACTGATCAGAATTTTGTGCTACACAGTGATGTCGTTTGGCCTAAAGACCGCTGAAGTAACATATTAGCGCACAATGACGAATATTTTTGACGACCTCATTCACAAGCAAGTAGAATACTACGTGGATTATTTGGTCATCAAAAGTAAATGAAAAATAGAACATTTTTACGATTTGAGGATCGTGTTTGAACGGTTACGACGATATGACCTTAAAATGAATCCCTTAAAGTGCGCCTTTGACATTTTCTATGGGAAATTTCTGGGATTCGTTGTCCGTCATCGGGGAATCGAGATCGACCCAGATAAAATTAAAGCTATCTTGAAAATGTCTCCTCCTAAAACCTTGAAACAACTACGTTCCTTCTAGGGGAAGTTGACATATCTGAGACACTTTATTTCTAATCTCTAGAGTAGGTGTCAGCCTTTCTCGGCATTAATTAAAAAGAAAGCCAAATTTATTTTGGCAGAAAAATGCCAGTGGGCCTTTGAGGATGTTAAACAATATTTAATGATACCTCCTGTCTGGCTACCTTGGCAGCCCCTATCCCAGGGAAACCATTGATACTTTATACTGCGGCCTTAGATGACTCTCTTCGAGCCCTTTTAGCCCAAATCCTTACCCTCTTAGCCTAAGTTAATGACAAGGGTAAAGAAAATGCACTCTACTACTGGAGTTATCATCTAATACCGATGGAGATAAGGTATCCATATATTGAGAAGCATTGTCTAGCATTAATTTTTGACGCTCAAAAGCTTAGACATTACATGCTCTCTCATAAGATTAACTTAATCTAGAAAGTTAATCCATTGCAATATCTGATGACCCAACCAACACTCTATGAACATTTAGCAAGATGGTCAATGATCTTATTGCAATTTGATATAACTCTTGTTCCCTTCTGTGCTATCAAGGGACAGATACTAGCAGACTTTCTCGCTGCACATACACTGCCAGTTGGGTCCTCTCTCAACGACGAGTTCTCAGACGAACAAATACTACAAATGAAATTCTTCAGTGCTCGATGCTGGGAGATGTACTTCGATGGCGCTTCATCAGCTATAAAAGACAAAGGATCAGACACAGTTATACCAGGTAAAGCATGGATTGGTTTCATCTTTATCACACTAGATAAGGGTATGTTGAGATTCTCATACCACCAGACAGAGCCGTGCACCAACAATAAAGCAGAATATGAAGCTTTAATCACTGGATTGAGAATGACTATCTCTTGGAGCAGATGCCCGATGTGACTTTCTACCAGATTCCTAGAGGAGATAATGCCCATGCCGATGCTCTAGAATAACTTGCTAAGGAAATGACATGTCCCCTTGAGGATTCCATTAAAATCATAGTGCAAGGAAAATAAGTCTTGTCCCAGATCGATCTCAAAACTCTACGCAAGCTTGAAAAAGAAGAAACAATAAATACAGTTGCAGACATCAATAAAGATTGGTGCAGGCCATTAATAGAATATTTGCATACTGGAAAGCTATCAGAAGACAAGTCTGAAGCACATCATATCACAAGAAGGGCTATGTCTTATGCCCTGGTGAGAAACGTTCTCTACAGGAGATCATTTGATCAAATGAGGCTACGGTATTTGAGCAGAGCCGAATCACAGAATATTGTCAAAGAGGTACATGCCGAATTGTGTGGCGCTCATTAGTCAGGGCCGAAAATGGAAATGAAGATCAAAAGTTTCGGGTATTATTGGCCAACAATGATGTCCGACTGCATGGATACAACAAAAAAATGTCACCAATGCCAAGTGCATGGAGTGGTCTTACACCAGCCTCCGAATGTGCTACACCCAACTGTTGCCTCATGGCCATTCGAGTGTTGGGGCACATACATAATAGGTCTGATAGACCCTCCATATTCTAAAGGACACAGGTTTATCCTTGCCGCTACAGATTACTTCTCTAAATGGGCAGAGGCGGTACCATTACGTGAGGTTACGGTACAGCACATCCTTCAATTTTTCAAAAGAGAAATTGTATACCATTTTGGAGTACCATGAAGAATAATTTTTGACAATGGGATAGCTTTCAAAAGCACAAAGATCAACAATTTTGTCAAAAGACATAGAATAGATTGGAGCTACTCTACGATTTACTGTCCTAGAGCAAATGGTCTGGCTGAAGCCTTCAACAAAACACTTGTACAAATTTTGAAGAAAACACTGGATGAAAACAAAAAGGATTGGCACAACAAACTATTAGAAGCCTTGTGGGCCTACCGGATGAATTTTAGGACTCCCACTCAGTGTACACCCTATATGCTCATGTACGGGTCCAAGGTCGTGCTACTGCTAGAAATCCAAACACCATCTCTTAGAGTTATATTTGCCAACCAACTCACAACAGGAGAAAGTGCAAGACTCAGACTTGAAGAAATAGAGAGTCTCGAGGGAAAACGACTAGAAGCACAACAACACTTGGAGCTTTACTAGGCGAAGATGGTAAAAGCCCATGACAAATTGGTTTGCTCAAGGACATTCAAAGTTGGTGACCTCGTACTTGTGCTCAAAAGGCCTACTCTTGCACGCCGCAAAATAGGTAGAAAATTTGAGCCAACTTGGGAGGGACCGTTTATCGTTGAAAAGGTCTACATAGGAGGAACCTACCAGTTAGTGGACTTACAGGACGAAAGACCCATGTTACCGATAAATGGATGATATCTGAAAACCTATTACGCAACCTTATGCCTCTTTCCTCTGCTTGCTTTGAAACTTTGAAACTTTGATTTTTTTGGGGTTATCTATGTGACCAAATGTCACCAAATGTCTATGATTGTGACCAAATGTCTATGACCGGGTCCAAATTTTGTAATTAACCTCAATATAGTGAAAATTTTGAAAAAATATTTTATACTTCAAATTTTCTCTTTTCCACTTTAGAGTATAATGTTCCATAAAATTAAATTCATACCTAAATAAACATTTCATTTCACTAAAATAAGTTAAAATTCACTTTAATAAATACTTTGTTTTGTTCTTGTTCATGGCAAGTTTTGGCCCACTGATGTTTTTCCTGCCGTCTGCAGAAAAAATGTCGAGACAGAGGTTGATCTTTGCTTTCCAGGATGGCTGGAGCCTCGCACTAAATGAGGAGATTGCGCCGCAGGGTGGTACCATAAACTTCAAAATGGAATTTAACTAGGTTGACATGGACTACGAAGGTCCTCTCATGAATGTAGTCAGCTGTAGGGAGAAAGAGGGATTGCCTTCACTTCTGAGCATGACCGTCACAGATATGTATCACACAAATGCAAGAATGTGATAATAGAGCAAGATCCGATGGAAGGGCCCAG